>NW_022992038.1:0-87255 GCF_902827175.1 Gymnodraco acuticeps
AAGTTGTACTGCCTCTGTTTTAGTAAAGGCAGCCTTTGGGCACCGGGGGAGGGGAGACCGGCTCATTATAAATATGGGAAGCAGGTGGTAGTGAGCGGCGCACCCGCTAGGCTTATGGTTTTTTACCGTCGGGTAAGAAGGAAGAGAAATGCTTGATGTGTGTATAATAAATCGCACTGAAACGACTTTTGCTCGGATCTTGATTCTTTCCCATGCGTAAGATTAGCTGACGGGTGCCTCAGCGGCACTTTGCTTTGATTTATATTTATTTCTTATATTTTTATGATTTTGGCCGGTATAGTAAGAGACAGCCACTAAACGTAACAGGAGGTAAATACAAACATACACACATTTCTCCCTGTCTACAAGCCCCACTTTCTGTCTTTTTTAACCAATTAAATTCTCCAAGGTAGCATCGGTGGCACAGTTCCTCCTCTCCTGGAGCAGAGGCTTGTTGATGTGTGTGCCAGAGACAGAGTGAAACGTCACGCTGTAACGCTATTTCCTTCAGTCTGACAAATGAGGCCCTGGCTGCGCTCTGGTGTTGGCAGTTACCTAAGAAAGAATGCATCAATCCAATTGGCTCTCCAGTGCTGCCTGTCACACAGCTGCACATGTCCCCCTCTTCCACTTGTGGCTTACAAACAGAGATGGCAAAAGTACACACATCCTTTACTCAAGTAGAAGTACTTGTGTTTAAAAATACTCTGGTAAAAGTAGAAGTACTGAATAAACTTCTTTACTCAAGTCAAAGTAAAGAAGTATGGGCTTTCGAAATGTACTTAAAGGTGGGGTAGGTAATTCACTTCAGAAACACTTGTTATATTCCATGGAATGCTCTTAACATCCAGATAGCAATGAATATATTAAATGCTAAAAACAACTCATCTGTGGAAGCCGTGGCGCTGTAAAAAGCACGACCAATCATCTGAGCCGGCCCGGCTAAAGTACCTGGATGGCCTACCTGCCTGTCAGCCTTCCATCTGTGCACACACTCATCTCGTGCCCTCATTGGTCATGTGTGCGTTCGTGTGTGTTGGAGGAGGGGCTCTGTGAGGAAGTCTGAAGGAAGGGGCAGATTCTTTCCAGCTGCGTACTTTCAAATTCTAGCGCACTCGAGTTGGTTTCTCCAAAATTACCTACCCTACCTTTAAGTAAAAAGTACCCATAACTAGCAGCTGCTTTAAAGAGTACCTGACCTCCCTTTATATTAATAGAACAATAATGTCATTGTTAGCTAATGAATGTTTCCATGCTGAACAACGGGAACATGACAACGTTTCCATTGGTCCCTCTTCTTCAGGCCCGGTTCCAGAACAAAATGACTCTATGCATCTGAGATTAGAGAGGGTGCAGTGGTAAAGTGCTATTTTTACAAGTGGGGAGTGGACCTAACACCCTCTAAGGGGGTCCTCACCTCCTCTAGGGGGGTCCTCACCTCCTCTAAGGGGGTCCTCACCTCCTCTAAGGGGGTCCTCACCTCCTCTAGATGAAGATTTTTTTTAAATATTGAAGTGAAAAGCATCAATCTGGTGCAACATGAAGAGATCTATGGATACATCTCTCAACACCCAGATGAAACAGAACTGTAAACAGATTTACTTTTTGTTTTCTCCAGTTGTGCTGCATTTACAAGAGTGGAAACCTCTGTGCCAGTCTCACTTCTTGCACGCCTCTCCTTCCACAAAGCCACTGACTTAATGTGCCCTGCTTGATGCATGCCTTCCCAGTCCCTTATCACGTACAAGGGCATGGCGCCAGTTGTTGTAGCCAGTTGTGGTGAAGGCATCTGACGTACCTGAACCGAAATGTCTACATGCAGAAGATGGCGTCTTTTTTACATGAATATTCAGCCAATCTCTGTTTTGAAACCATGAGCTGCAAAATGAGCGCCTCACCCCACTGTACAGGCGAGTTGGATACTTTTTTAAATATACCTGCAGGCTCTGTTTTGCCGAGGTCCTCTGGCACTTGCGGGCCGCTGAGGGGTGGCGGTGTTTGGGGCAACGAAGACGGCTGCGGCTGCTCCGCCTCCGTGGGCGAGGCGGGCCTTAGTGTCCACGACAGTAACGTAATGTCCCCATGATCTGAACTGTTATTACCTGCAGTAGATGCAGTGTTGCTGCTGGCGATAAGGGCTGGTTGTTTTAACCATGTTCTGATGTCCATCACTGACTGCTGTGTAAGCACCTTGCAGATGACGGCACAGGTCACGCGCACCTGACATAATAACGTTACTTACCGTTTAAATTGACCAAATAAATGCAGCAGACAATGTTATTCAACCACAATTTATTTAATTTAAACTATATTCCTCTTCTTATTATTATTGTTATTATATATGTAATATCTTTCACTTTTAATTTTTCAAATGAGGGTGCATAACGACTCAACTGAGGGTGCACTGCTCTTCTTTAGAGAAGACCAGGAAATGATGGATACACGGATCGTGTTCAAATCAACAGGCACGCAATGACTCTAAAGAATAATGATTGGAAAATGTAAGAAGTAGAAAGTAAAAGTAAAAAGTAGTGGAGTAACTGATACCAGAAAAATGTGCTTAAATACAGTAACAAAGTATTTGTACTCCACTGCTTCCCACCTCTGCTGCTGTCACACAGCTGCACATTTCCCTCCTTTCCACTTGTGGCATACAAACAAGAAAAAAACAAAAAACCGTATAAACAGGAATTACATGTCACCTTTCCTCCGCTCCTCACCTCGCACGTCTTTCCTCATCCACCCAAAACACCTCGTGTCGGATCTCTCCTTCTCCCTCTGCCTGTCCTCCCCCTCTCTTCCTTCCCCTTTCACCCCCACCATCTGAGATCAACACCTAGATGTGTGCAGGTGCAAGGCTGCTGGCAAACTGTCAGCTTGAGTCTCCTTTACTTAAACACACACACACACACACACACACACACACACACACACACACACACACACACACACACACACACACACACCACACACACACACACACACACACACACCACCACACTGAATTGGTCTCCACACAGCGAGCTAGATCACACTCTCACTGTCAACACATGAAGAAAGATTCACAGCCAGGGTGCTAAAGGTTGGAAAACACTGACTGGGGACACAAGTGACTTCTGTGATCCTCACCCCTCAGATGTGACATCCCCATAAACTTTTTATGATTTCCATTTAAATGATATCAAAAAGGGAAAATGTACCAAATAAAATGAATGGGTAACTGTAAGGGAAACTTCTGCAGCAATGGAGAGTCAGGACTCAGAGAGACACGAGGAGAGTTGGAGCTTTGATGTCAAACACTGATAGTTTATTGCAAGGATACGGCCGGAGAATTCATATCACAAGTCACAGCAGCAAAAGGTTCTGACTGCACGGGTGGGTTGCCATGTCAATTCTGCCCAGCCTATCTCTGGATAGACCTTTTAACTAATTTACAGAGAGTTAATGAGCATATTGGGGAGGCGTAAACATCTGTGGAGCTACAGGAGATATCCCCCAACTAGAAATACTCAATCACTTGTCAGTGGTGTTTAGAAGCCAGCATTCTCACAGTCGTAAACCCCCCCATCAGGCCATAACACTGACACTTAAGTGCTGGAGCACATTCCTTAAAGGAGATAACAGAATATTGGTTGGTTATTAACGTCAACAGGCAATAAGGTTAAATATCTAGGAGTAAAGACAAAATTGTTCCCTCACAGTAACAAAAAACTATAGCAGAGTTATTAGTTCAGATAATGGAGAAGGCCTGCGGGCTCGTTTTATTAAGCACTAACTTAAATTCAAAAAATTCAAATGAATCATAGGGACAATATAATGAATGTGTAACAAATGTTGATATATTAGAAATGAATGACAATAATTTAGTATAGTACATTCTGATGAATGTTTAACCGCAGCACTTTCATTTATTTGTCTGCTCCTCGTTGTATTTTTCAAAACACTAGTTTGAGAATTGATCGAGTTATTCTGATGGATGAACTTGGTTTTATTCCTTCTGTGGTTGTTATAAATGTTCCTATATTATTTAATCTTGCTCAGCACATCAAATGCATCATAATGTGATTAATATCATGCTATTAAAAAGCTATATATATGATATAATATGTATTCCTAAACATCCAACTACACTCCAAATGAACAATCCTTTTTTAATTAACACTTCAAACTTTTACTTTTTTGATATTCACATTAATTTGTCTGGCTTCATATCCCTCACAGTGTGACGCAGACACACATATAATAATAAGACCCTCTCCTGTGATAAAGGTGAGAATAGACTTCACAGATAAGATTCATTTAGATATCGACTTCCCTGATTGAAAATTAAACCACCAAAGATGAAAGAGTTGCTGATATAGCCTTAATGTTCTGGCTGGAAAGGTAATTAGGTGTAATAAATTATTCTGTCCGTAGCATCAACACACACACACACACACACCACCCACACACACACACACACACACACACACACACCACACACACACACACACACACACACACACACACACACACCACACACCACACACACACACACACACACACACAACACACACACACACATCACACACACACACCACACACACACAACACACACACACACAGCCAGCCAGCCAGCCAGCATGTTGACCTCTAGAGCTGTGAACATAGAGCGAGTGTCAGTGCGCTGCATGCCCAGGGTCATGTGACAGCTCCAAACAAGACTCTCATTAACACCAGGCAATTAGAAGTGTGTGTGTGTGTGTGTGTGTGTGTGTGTGTGTGTGTGTGTGTGTGTGTGTGTGTGTGTGTGTTTGATATGTTTTAGCCATGGACTTGGGGTCCAGGTTGACATTGAGGAGAATAGACAAGTGTCAGTTCGTTCTTTATCCATGATTTCTGTTATCCACCTACAAACTGTGTCAATTAGAGCAGAGGTTATAAAGCGGTGCGGGACTGAGTCCTTAAAACCAGGAAATAAGTCAGCATTTTACCATTTCCAGTTCTCTCCTCTCAAAATCATCGTTTTGTTTTAGACATTTGTTAGATACGTTAAATAGAGTCTGAGGTGAGCACAGGCTAATGCCATTTTCACATTTTGTTCTACGAGATAAAAGTATTTCAGTACCTCAAAACCCCACTGGTGAATATGAACCTTCGACATGTGTTAAAAACAGCAGAGGCTTAAATCGTACTTCTAAAGGTTATCAAAACAAACACTAGCCGCCTTTAGCTTAGCGGTGGTGACACATAGTCATTTGCCGGCCAGTCTCTAGCCTAGCGTTAGCTTGTTACTTCTGTTGATTGCATTTACGCTACATCGTGTTTGATGAGAGTAAAAGGCAACCAGCTCCTTAAAAGCTTGCTGTGTATGTTCTTTGTTGAAACCACAACTTAATGTAAAAGTACTCCGGCCTTGACTGGATATTTATTTCTATTTCTCCAGTCTTTGTACTTGGCTAAGCTAACCGACCACTGACTGTAGAGCAGGGGTCTCAAACTCAAGGTCCGGGGGCCAAATCCGGCCCGCGACTTCATTTCATGTGGCCCCGCAAGAGCTTGCAAAGAATATAATACGTTTATTATACCGGTTACACGCCACTTTACAGAAGCAGGTTGCCCATAAACTACATGTCCCACAATGCATCTCGTTTTGTGACATGCGCACTGAAGACACTTGCAATTATTTGCCCTGGACTTCTGCTTTCAGACGTAGTTAATTACGAAGTTATTTTCCTATCCGATAATAATCCAATTCAGAGGCAATAATGTAATATAATACATTATCTTATATATACATTATATATTTATATAGTTACAACCGGCCCTTTGAGTGCAACCTTTATGCAAATGTGGCCCGCGATGAAATTGAGTTTGACACCCCTGCTGTAGAGTGTCCTGGGGACGTTATGCATGCGTCACTTTGTTTTCCAAAGTGGTGGGGACACTTTCTTTCAGATACAAATACAACTGTATTGCGCACATCCCTTTTTTTTGTACACACTAGTTTCCTTACTATTTGCTAGCAACACCTGTATAGACAGGATTTACAGTGTCAGACTATTTTCGTAGGAACCATTATGTGAGGGGAAGCCAGTGATCGCCGTGTTTTTTTAAGAGTCTTGAACACACCTGTTTTCCACAGCGACTCAAATTCACACTCCCATGAAAACTACACATTCCTTTAATCTCTGACAGGAAAACAAACAACATTTACTTCAGGCAAACAACATTGTATGTTTTTGGGTCATTTGACCGTCAGAAGTTGCACATCTTGTGTTAGGATCTGTCTGTGTTGTAGTTTTGTATGTCTGGTTATGGGTATTTTCATCCTTGTATATTGTCTGGTCCTTCTTCCTGTGTTTTTCCTCCCGTCGTTAGTTTCCCTGGTGTGTCTAGTTGTCTGATTGTGTTCACCTGTTGCCCTTGTGTTTCTCCTCCCCTGCCCGGCTGTGTCTCGTCTGGTGATTACCCCTTCCTGTATTTAGTCTTGTCTCTTCCTGTGTTCAGTGTCGGTTCGTCTTGTGTTGTGAGTAAACTGCGGTGAGTGTTCTGTTCTGTCTCTGGATATTGTAGCCTTGAAATAAAGGAATTATTTTGTCACTTAAATCTGCATTTGGGTCCTGCTTCCTGCACACCGTAACATCTTGACACTAAACCAGTGTTGTTGTTTATTACATTTCTTTGTGAATGCTAATTTTCAGAACATTTACAAGTTATACTTTCAAAAATGGTTGGGGACATGTCCTCAGCGTCGTATGACCTTATAAGGAGACTCACAGATCCACTTTGCTGTATCTCACCACAGATAAACAGTGAATCTGAATCTCACTGCAGATACAAACAAATCCAAAGTAGATAAAACTCCTTTTTTTATCATCACTGATAAAAAAAAAAATTGCCTCTTCGCCATCAAGGTGGTGAAGTCCTTTTAAAGTGTGCACTTACTGAGGATATGAAGTGCGAATCACTGAAGATTTTATTCAAACTGAAGATGTGCAGGAAGCAAGGCGAATCCTCGACTGAATATAAATGACCACTTTGGATGAAAAATGGTTATGAAGTGTAGGTTGCGTTTATCTGAGGAGAAGCAGCGACAGCACTTCAGCAGCTGCTCCGATTCACAGTTAAAGGTGTGAGGAAACAAGAGAGAAAACACGCCTTAGTAGTTCTGTTGATGCGTCTTCAATTAAGGATAAATGTTGTGGCTCATTATCTCATTCCTTCTACTTTAAGCAATTATAAAATACTGCTGTTGAAAGTTACTGTGTAACCTACATCAAGTGTATTGGTTCAGATGAATGAATGCTGGTTTAATGTCTCCTTTATTTGCCCGTATTAGTCTTGTATTGTTTTTAAATGGTACATGGACTGTACTTATATAGCACTTTATTTAATAATAATAATTAAAAATGTATATCGTTTGCTTATTTAAATTATATACACACAACTCTTTGATAAAGCTGCAAAGAAAATACATCTAACCATATATTTTCACTTACATCGAATGGATCTGGCCCTTCGTACATCCAGGACATGGTTAAACCGTACACCCCAGCGCGTGCACTACGCTCTACATCAGCCAAACGACTCGCTGCACCCTCGCTGCGAGGGGGACCCAAGTTCCCATCACCAAAAACACATGGGTTTGCTATCCTGGCTCCAAGATGGTGGAATGAGCTCCCCATTGACATCAGGACAGCAGATAGTTTACACACCTTCCGGCGCAGACTGAAAACTCATCTCTTTCGACTCCACTTCGAGCGATAGAACTATTAACGAAGCACTTATATACTAATAAAGGGCTGGCTTACCTAAAGCCAGTTGAGTAGCACTTGAAATGTTTGGCTCTATGAAACCTGATGTTTATATGATTCTGTTTTCTTCAAGGTTGTGTCTTCCTGGTCGAATGTACTTATTGTGAGTCGCTTTGGATAAAAGCGTCAGCTAAATGCAATGTAATGTAACATGTAATGTAACATCTGTTTGCTGTTTCTAATAAAACATACTTTATTATTGTGATTCCAAAAGTTGAGGTCTTTGCTTGTTATTGGAGCGTGAAGCTCTTAGCGCTGAACGAGGTAGAAACATATTGTATTTCACCTTTTTGGTGCTCAATCAGCACAAAACATTTATTGACAAATCATTCTTTAAAAAAATAAAATAAGGATCTGCTGATTTTGAGATGGATTGCAAAGTGACAGTTAATCCATGTGTTGTTTATGGCGTTACCTTCAATTTCTGAAAGAGAGATTGCAAAGTTAGAGAAGTGCAAGAACGAGTCCTAAACCCTGGGAAGGAGTCAGCATTTCACCTTTTAAGTCTCCGTTAAATCTGGATCTTTAGCACAAGCTGAGGAAATGTTCACGTTTTGGTCGATGACATAAAATCCATCCATCCTTCTCTGTATTTTCCATCACTTAAGGCGCTTTTCCACTGCAGGGCCTCGCTCGGCTTAGTACGGTATGGCTCGGCCTCGTTAGGCCAGGCTCACTTTATGCTGTTTCCATTACAGTGTAGTAGCTGGGGCAGTAACTATAGTAACGCAGTGTAGGCGGAGCCGTGACGTCATCTTCAATGAGAACCACAAAAACAGCACAGCCGTTAGCTCTTAGCACTCAGAGCTCACAGCTCCTCATATCTGTTCAGAAACTAGACACAAGTTAAACAAGTACAAACCACAGACTGCCTGTGTCATGGCGAATACAGTCGCTGGTTTATTTATGTCTGTAGGCCGTTGTTGTGAGCGTGGACGGTCGGAGCATATACTGCGTTAGCTTAGCCAATCTCCGTTCAGAAAACACGCATTTTAAAGGTGTTTCGCCTGCAGTCTGTCTGCAGACTTGTCAAAGCATTAATTCATGGTTCTTACTAACCGGTATCAGTATGTTGTTACTTCGGCATCATTTAGAAACGTGTATTACAATTAAATCACGGTCAAATATGTTCATCTTGTTGTAGTTGCCAGCGATTCTCTCACTAGTTTAGCAAACTCAGCCCGGTTGTTGGCCCTCGATTTTGGAGAGCCAGAAAACTGTGGAAAAGTACCAACTAGCCGGAACTACACCGAGTGGAAACGCAACCAAATACGGGCCAGGCACGCTTAAACCGCGCTGTAGTGGAAATGCGCCATTAGAGTCTATGTGGATGTTCAGGTGGCATCTTTACCAGGTTCCCGTCATACAATGCGTTGGCAAATACCCCACTGGTGAATGTACGAACCTTCTGTGTCGTAAGTATACGGAAGTTGCTAACAAGTAATCACGCTGAACATTAGCCACCTTTAGCTTAGCGTTGGTGATGCGCAGCCATGATAAATGGACTGTAATTATTTAGCGGTTTATCCAGTCTTTACGACCCCTCAAAGATACTTCAAGTACATACATGTAAGTCATCATTCACCCTTTCACACCTCATTCATACAGAGCAGTGCCACTTGTTCTAGTACACACACACACACACACACACACACACACACACACACACACACACACACACACACACACCACACACACACACACACACACACCACACACACACACACCACACACACACACACACACACACACACACACACACACACACACACACACACACACACACACACACACACACACACACACACACACACACACACACACACAGAACCTAGCAGGCAGAAACCAAATCGTTACTGTATTTAAGTACATTTTTTTTTTCTGGTATCAGTACTTTACTCCACTACTTATTTTTATGAGGACTTTTTACTTTTACTTCTTACATGTTGAACACAAATACCTGTACTTTCTACTTCTTACATGTTGAACCCAAATACCTGAACTTTCTACTTCTTACATGTTGAACACAAATACCTGTACTTTCTACTTCTTACATGTTGAACACAAATACCTGTACTTTATACTTCTTACATGTTGAACACAAATACCTGTACTTTCTACTTCTTACATGTTGAACTCAAATACTTGTACTTTCTACTTCTTACATGTTGAACACAAATACCTGTACTTTCTACTTCTCTCATGTTGAACTCAAATACTTGTACTTTCTACTTCTCTCATTTTCCAAACAGCTGGTTCCTTTAGTCTGAATGTGTGTTTGATGCGTGATCATTATTATTTAGAGTCATTGCGTGCCTATTGATTTGAACACGATCCGTGTATCCATCATTTCCTGGTCTTCTCTGAAGAAGAGGGACATGTTGACTGCACGGACTGAGATTGAACCAACAACCTTCTGTACTGATTGAAAGATGACCCACTCCCTCGCAGCCACAGTCACCATGTAGTTAGTTTGTAGCCTAATGCTAGCTTTCTACTTCTGCTGATTGCATTTGTACTTCACTACTATCATCCGGCTGACGATAAGTATCACAAATGTGTGTTTGCGATGGCTCTTTGTGTCTGCGATGGCTCTTTGTGTCTGCGATGGCTCTTTGTGTCTGCGATGGCTCTTTGTGTCTGCGAAACAACAAAACCCAATGGAAAAATCCCTTTGAATTGTTTGAGGAGGGAGCACTTGCAATGCTAACAAAAATACTGCAGCGCTCTTTGTTTTGTCCATATACAAATAAATATGTTAGCATGTGTGTGAGGAAAGAATGAGGGTGTGTGGGTGTGTGGGTCAGAGAGTGCATTTGCCAGTGCTGCCAGGCTTGGCTAGAAACGGTATAATTTATCACACCTAATTAATTATACTCCAACACGGAGAAGAGTTATCCTTGTCGCTCAATCGTGGCTCTGCCGGGCGACAGGAGGCGAGACTCAGATAAAACCGAGTCTGAAACACACAGCTTTATGAAGTCTGGCTCTCCTCTCCGGATGATTCGCCACGCCTGTTTGGCCAGCTTCACATTACCATTGAAATAAAGAGCCTGGCTAAATGACCACTGGTAGCACATACAAAGAGAAATGAAATTGTTTTTCTGTCTCACGGCTGATTATTCCTTTCTCTTTCGAGCTCCTCGTCATTTCTGATATGTTTAATCTGGGGAAATGGAAATGTGAATTCATGTTTGATTACAAGGTAAATCTAATCTCTTTAATGGATAGCAATGACTCACAAAGCCAAGGCAACTTGAAACAACTCAGGTATGCTAATTTCTGGAGGGGGAATTGATAATAAAGAACAAACAAGAGAAACCCCTGGGAATAAAGTTAGTTTCAAACAAACCACAAGATTAAAAGGGATTATGTCAAAACTATAGAGCTCACAAACAAAAAGGCCTCCGGGCCGATAATATATCATTCTTAAACGATTGAAGATAAATTCAGTGACAAATGTGATAAACATCAATATGAAACAGTTAAGAGTGAGAATAAGTTGTGTCGTTCTTATAACTCATTTAATGAACAAACAAATGACCAACTCTCATTTTGTTATTTCCATTTGAAGTGCATTTACTCTTTTTAAAAAGCTAATAAAATGTGCATTGATTGTTCAAGATAGGGACAAAATAAGCATTTGTTTTCCGTTGTATTGAAGTTATTTATTTTCAACTCAATGATTGTAAATGACCAGCTGCTGTTTACAATATATATTAGATATAAAAGCATTCGTCACCTTTCTTCCAATAGCATCGAGTACATGTAGGTTTTGTATTACTAATCAAGCGGCCGCGGTTTCCTCCGCAGGGTGGCTGGCGTCTCCCTTAGGGATAAGGAGAGAAGTTCGGTCATCCGGGAGGGACTCGGAGTTGAGCCGCTCCTCCTTCGCGTTGAAAGGAGCCAGTTGAGGTGGTTCGGGCACCTAGTTAGGATGCCACCTGGGCGCCTCCCTAGGGAGGTGTTCCAGGCACGTCCAGCTGGGAAGAGACCAAGGGGTAGACCTAGGACCAGGTGGAGGGATTATATCTCTTCGCTGGCCTGGGAGCGCCTTGGGATCCCCCAGTCAGAGCTGGTTGATGAGGGGAAAGGAACGTTTGGGGCTCTCTGCTGGAACTGATACCTCCGAGACCCGACCACGGATAAGCGGGAGAAGATGGATGGATGGATGGATTACTAATCAAAATCTGCAAAGCAACTAGTAAAGACATCTGTAAAATAAATGTAGTGGAGTAAAAAGTATAAAGTACAGAACAAGTACCTCCATTTTTTTACTGAGGTACAGCACTACTAAGTTACATCCCCTCACTGGTATGGGAACAATGGTGTTCCAACCTAGTTGTGTATCGATAGATGTTGGATATAGTGAGATCTGCCTGAGTGAAAACACAGCCTCACACTCGTCATAAAGGAGGTGCAGATTGTATCGGACACAGATTGATTGCCCTTGAAATCCGGAAAAATTGCTTAGCTTGTAACAAGCTTTATTTACTACATTAAATTATCATTAAAATGCTATTAGAGCAATTAGTTGATTTCCATTTTAAACAACGAGAAGAGAAGCACTGAGGGGCAAAGACGGAGAGGAGGATAGAGACGGAGAAGTTACAATATGAGAGCGAGTAAATGTAGACGATAGAGAAGAAGAGAGGATGTGTGAGGGGTGGAGAGGTGAGGGAGGAAGGGGAGAGAGTGGGAGAGGAATATTAAGCAGCAGCAGTGATTAGGGTGATGTGCAGAGTGGCACTGTGACAGTGACATTGGCCTCGATGATTCGCTGGAACCTGCTTCATTCGGGCCATCGTTAGCTTAAATGTTCAGAGAATGAAAAATTCATCATCATTTTGAATCTTGTTAATTGGGGGAGCCGTCTGCATTAATAGAGGCCATTTGGCTGTGCTTAAGTATGCGTGTGTGTGTGTGTGTGTGTGTGTGTGTGAGCAGATACACAGGTACGTATGTGTGTGAGTGTGTGTATGTGTGTGTGAGCAGATACACAGGTACGTATGTGTGCATGTGTGTGTGAGTGTGTGTGTGTGTGTGTGCAGATACACAGGTACATATGTGTGTGTGTGTGTGTGTGTGTGTGTGTGTGTGGGTAAGAGTTTTGCATCCGCTTACCGGAGGGTCTGATGGATTCCAAACTTGTTATCTTGGAACAAGCCAAATAAGCTTCTTATAAATGATAAGGACGTCTGAATAACGCTGGCAGCGGAGACGAGTTTACAGTCGAGACTTAGCAGCATATCTCATCACGGGTCAGTTAACTGACAAAGCAGGAACATGCAAAGGGATAACTAAAGTAAGGCAGAGAGCATGGGCAGCATCATTAACCCTTCATCCCCCTCCAGATGAACATGGTAGCGGCACGTTTAGGAAGAGGTCATGTGTGATTTCACAGCGTTAATGCATGAAAACACTCCTTGCTGGCTTTGCTCCATGCTGGGAAGGACTGCGTGTAATCAGGGTCTAACATGGAAACCAAATCTCTAAGAAATGACACTATAAAGTGCTCCGTGTTCAAACACACAAATGAGATTCAATTACAACTGTTTGTGTTCGACTCGAATAGTGCTTTCTACTTGTTTACAGTTATGAAAGGAAATGAGTCATTTTGCAGGATGGGTTAAAAGTGTGCAGGGAAAATAGAAACAAAGGCAACATCGGCAAAATGACGGCTCCATTGGTTTCCTTTGTTTCCTTTTGGATAGAAAGAGAAAAGAACGACATGGAGGAACATCTACTTAATACACAGACATCAGTCAGAGGTGGAAGAAGTACTCAGATCTCGTACTTGAGTAAAAGTAGAAGTACTCAGATCTCGTACTTGAGTAAAAGTAGAAGTACTCAGATCTCGTACTTGAGTAAAAGTAGAAGTACTCAGATCTTTTACTTGAGTAAAAGTGGAAGTACTCAGATCTTGTACTTGAGTCAAAGTAGAAGTACTCAGATCTTGTACTTGAGTCAAAGTAGAAGTACTCAGATCTTGTACTTGAGTAAAAGTGGAAGTACTGAGATCTTGTACTTGAGTAAAAGTAGAAGTACTCAGATCTATTACTTGAGTAAAAGTAGAAGTACTCAGATCTTGTACTTGAGTAAAAGTAGAAGTACTCAGATCTTGTACTTGAGTAAAAGTAGAAGTACTCAGGTCTTGTACTTGAGTAAAAGTAGAAGTACTCAGGTCTTGTACTTGAGTAAAAGTAGAAGTACTCTGATCTTGTACTTGAATGAAAGTAGAAGTACTCAGATCTTGTTCTTGAGTAAAAGTAGAAGTACTCAGATCTTGTACTTCAAAAAAGTGGAAGTACTCAGATATTGTACTTCAAAAAAGTGGAAGTACTCAGATCTTGTACTTGAATAAAAGTAGAAGTACTCAGATCTTGTTCTTGAGTAAAAGTAGAAGTACTCAGATCTTGTACTTCAAAAAAGTGGAAGTACTCAGATATTGTACTTCAAAAAAGTGGAAGTACTCAGATCTTGTACTTGAATAAAAGTAGAAGTACTCAGATCTCGTACTTGAGTCAAAGTAGAAGTACTCAGATCGTGTACTTGAGTAAAAGTAGAAATACTCTGATCTTGTACTTGAATAAAGTAGAAGTACTCAGATCTTGAGTAAAAGTAGAAGTACTCAGATCTTGTACTTGAGTAAAAGTGGAAGTACTGAGATCTTGTACTTGAGTAAAAGTAGAAGTACTCAGATCTTGTACTTGAGTAAAAGTAGAAGTACTCAGATCTTGTACTTGAGTAAAAGTAGAAGTACTCAGATCTATTACTTGAGTAAAAGTAGAAGTACTCAGATCTTGTACTTGAGTAAAAGTAGAAGTACTCAGATCTTGTACTTGAGTAAAAGTAGAAGTACTCTGATCTTGTACTGTAGTAAAAGTAAAAGTACTCAGATCTTGTACTTGAGTAAAGTAGAAGTACCAGAGTGTAGGAATACTCTGTTACAGTAAAAGTCCTCATTCAAAATGTTCCTCAAGTGAAAGTAGAAAAGTATTATCATCAAAATATAGAGAAAGTAGCGACAGTAAAAGTAGTCGTTGTGCAGATTGGTCCATTTCAGAATAATATATATGATATGTTTTATAATGATTGATCATGAAAGTGTTCTCAAAGCTGGTGAAGGTGCAGCTAGTTTGAATGGCTTTGTATACTGCAGGGTAGCTGGTGGATTTACTCCAGGTGGAACTAAAGTCTGATTCAACACTTGATTAGATTTCACATCATTCATCCAGAGAAGTAACTAAAGCTATTAAATACATGTAGTGGAGTAGAAGTACACAGTAGCATAAAATGGAAATACTCAAGTAAAGGACACGTACCTCGAAGTTGCACTTAAGTATAGTACTTGAGTAAATCTACTTAGTTACTTCCCACCTCTGGTAAAAGTGGAACTATAAATACAAACACGTTAGTGACAGTATAGCATAGCTCAAATGCAATAACATCATGAGATAAATGAGAGAATGGAAGCAGATGAATAAATAGATGAATAAATAATGTTATAGTGCCATAAGAGAATAGGAGTGTTGAACTGATAAACCAACACGTGTTGTGTGTGAAATAAAGTGTGTTTCTTGTGTCTCTCAGGACAGGAGAGGTGAACAGGAGAGAGAGAAATTAAGACTAATGTCCATTTATCCCCAGCAGCGAGGCCTGAGCCTGGTCACCATGAAAAACCTGCAATGAGTTAATCGTTTTAGTCGGTAGCCAGTGTTCAGTCCAGCCTGCAGTGCTGTGTTATGGACTGTGTTTCATATTCAGTAATAAAACATGCAACTGTGTCCTTCCTCTATACCCTGTGAGTGAGTGAGTGTGTGGGTGTGTGTGTGTGTGTGAGTCCTAGAACATCAAACCTTGTTACTCTGCGGTAACATATGCACCCGGTGCTCCCTCTCTGAACTCCCCCTTTCAGGAGGCAACAAACACTTCTATATTTCCACATTCAAAACAGTAACAATGTCGTAAAGCAAACACATTACAGCTTCTATTATGCGGCGCTGCAGCGAGCGGCGTGTGTGCATGAAAAGCAAAAAGGTGGACAAGATGAATCAGGAGGTCTTCCGAGAAGCTCAATAAAAGCATCGAAATAACCGTATTCATTAGGGTGGTGTGTGTGACATAAATACGATACGTCTCCCTGTGTGCTGCAGTGTGTGAGGAGGACTCGGTGTTTATGCGACAGCCCTGTCTGGCTCGACCCAGCCGGCACTAATCCATCATCACCACCACTGAATCATCGCGCTGCCAATAAAGCCAGGCAGCAATACATTACAGGCATGTGGCAGGCTTTAGCGATAATGACATTGAGAAGTCCCCTTGGGCTGCAGGAAAAGCCTGGGCGCATGACACTCTTGCTTACAGAGGCAATAATATGGAAATGCATCAGTGTGCCATACAGAGGAGAGGAATGGGGAGCTCATGAGGAAAAGGGGGAGGAAACGGCCTTCACAGCGACTACTTCCTATCAGAATCTAACGAGCAAATCCAGCATTCGATGACAAGGCTTATTTTAGATTCAAGCCCCTCCAAACAGGCCATCTAACAAGCAATCTCATGTGTCAACATCCCATTTCTCCGTCTTATCTTGCACTCATGCACCTGATTTTGCAATATGGGTTGGATCGGGACATGTTAGATTAGAGCGGTGCCAATTACCCGCATGCTGTGTGGCCGAATGGACAAAAAAGAGAACTGCTGGTCTCTGCCTTCCTGTTATCTTGTGGCTGACATTGAGAACAATCTGGATGTTTAATCCCTCACATTTACTGCAGACACATGCACTCTGAAACACACCAAACTCTAAGAGATCAAAAGGGAAATGGTGACAGGAGTAAGAGACGAAGGAAACGTGACAGATATGGTGTTACGGCCCGTCCACACTACAGCTTCGACAGCTTCAAAAACGGTTTCCAACGCGTCTGCCCATTCACTTTGAATGGGGTGACGTCACTTTTCGCCGAACTGCATTGTGGGAAGCAGAGCGGAGCTTTCCTGGCGTTTCAGGCTGCAAAAGTTGAGCAATGTTCAACTTTTGAAGCTTCTGAAGCTTTCGGTGGAAGCGTCAGCCAATCAAATCATATGCCAGTACAAGCTCTAGCCAATCAAACCGCTGCTTGTGTGTTAGGGGCGGGAGATTCATGTGATTGGTTGTTGGTCGAGCTTCAGACACGCCCAGCTCCAAGCTTTTTTTGAAGCTGTAGTGTGGACGGGCCGTTAGAACGCACAGAGACAATTTAAAAGCTAAAATGTTACTTAGGTTTCCACCAGTGCAAACCATGTCTCCATGGGTATTCTTCTATTCTTTGCTCATGGTCTTTTTGTTGTAATTAGTGACAAAAACTTGTGTTACTTTTGTGAAAGTCATCTTATTTTAATCAGTGAAATAGCAGTATAACTCAGAGTGTCTGGAAGTCAGCCCGTCTGTATTCACGGTGTCAGACTCCTGGCCGAGCTGTTTTAAAAAAGTAAATTGTTACCATTGTATGTCTAATTTTAGTCCGTGCAATTAAATTAAAAGTTGCCAGGTAATGCTGTGCTGAGGAATTTGCATTAGCCTATTGGGGTCATTAAGGTTTTCTGAAACCCATTCAGCACACGGACATCAATTTGAAAATAAAAACTCCTTCGACATTAGTTAAGTGGTTTTTCACTGTAAGAAATAACACTTTAAAAGACTTGAGGTATTTTTTCCGGCTCCAAACTATTGACCAGATTCAACCCCGATTTGGTGATTTAAAAATCTACATATTGAGGTGGTGCTCACTTGTAACTTGAGGAAATTTGTCTCAACCGGGAACAATGGGGTGCGGTCACACTGATTTGTCAAGAAAGCGGCAGACATTTTGATTGACAGTTGCCGTCTGCTTCGGGTTGTTATCAATTGTTTTGATGCAGGTGGTAAAAAAAGCAAACGTTTCACATTTTGGGGATAACTTTATTCTGCTTTCTTGCGGAGAGTTAGATTAGGAGAATGAACCCTCATACTTAAACCAATTAGATGTTGAGCTAGTGCCAGTAGCGGGTTAGCTTAGCCTAGCTTAGCACAAAGACTGGAAAACACCAACAAGGGAGAAACAGCAATACCACAATAAGTTACTTACCACCCCAAGTGTCAAGTATGTGTTTCACATTTTAGTTTTTGTTTGGTTCAACAAACTAGAAAGCTGGAGAGAAACTGGTAGGAAGAGTTATGTTTTTTTATGTTAAGCTACAATAGCTGGCGAATGTAGCATCATATTTAACTTACAGACCAAGCCTGTATTCTCCTGAATAGCGTCTTATGAGAAAATGACACAGTAGGAGATTGAAACCTCAGACGTTTAGACTAGATGTTGAGCTACTGTCAGTAGCCGGTTAGCTTAGCCTAGCTTAGCACAAAGACTGGAAAACACCAACAAGAGAGAAACAGCCATACGAGATCTCAGGAAGTTACGACCACTGGGAATCATTTCTTAAAGCCCCTGTCACACTGTCCCGAAATTGACACCCGAATATGGAATTGTGAATTTCGCACGAAGATGGCCCCGAACCACATATGAAGGCAACATTTACATTACATTTAAGACATACAACTGCAACGAAAGTAACAAAAACAATTATGTTAAAGTACTATGATACAGTACTGATATTTTCAGAAGATATTAAGTTTTCTCCGTAATGTTGTTTCCATAGCAACAACAACTTCCTGTCAACTCGCCTTCAAAATAATATATTATATCCTTTTCAGTTTCACAGAACATAAATTGGGTTATTTACATCAGTGGTTCTCCACTGGTCAGGCCTCGGGACCCACTTTTTCCTTAGTCAATAGATCGCGGCCCGAAATTTTGAACCACTCAAATCTATTCAACAAAAAAATCGTGCTGTAATATCTACGCTTTTCAGCGTACAATATTAATGAAAGTGAAGTACAGTGCATATCTCCCTTATATCCCTTCACAGAACTAAAGTATGCTTTTAAATAAGGTTTAATGAGATGATGGAATCAAAGCTGAACTGTATAACATAAAAAGGCACACGTGCTGAAAACCCAACCCCAGCAGGGGGTCTGGGGGGATTCTCCCCCAGGAGATTTTTAAAAATACTAACATATAAACTATGCATTCTGGTACTCTGAGAAGAAAATAAATAAATCTATTACTACCCGACATATTAATAATATTTGATGCCATTGTTTGTATTTCACTTTGTTCTGAAGCTGAACTTGCTGCTCGACACAGAGAGAAGAGCAACGAGGAGATAGTCTGTGTGACTTACTTTAAATTGTGGGTAAGCGTAGATAGCCCCCATTGTTCTGTGACCTGTCAATCATCGAACCGGGGGTCATATTTGATTATGTGTTCATTTTGATCTGAAGTTGTACACATGGATGTATAAAGAATAGTTTTACCGCAAAGTTATTCTCCGTGGGGACTTCCGGCAACAATCTTGATTCTGATTGGCCAGAAGACTCGAAAAAATATCAGCAAAGATGTTACAGAAGTTTTCAAAACCGCTTATGGTCTCCGGTACTTCCAGTCCAACGCCGACTGCATGCACAGCGTTAGAAAATCGGGCATTCAAAATAAAAGTTTTTTCCACAAAACATATTTATTTTTTCTTCCCTCACACATCTGCGACCCACTCGAAACGGGTCCGCGACCCACCAGTTGAGAACCACTGATTTACATAATATGTCTACATGATTGTGTTTAATAAAAAACCCGATGGACACACGATAATGGAAATGTTCAAATTCGGCTGTGATCGTAGCAACATCGGGCCATTCGTGAGGGCATCTTAAGCCTTCGTATGACCGCCCGTGGAGTTTCTCAGGCTCCGGCAGCAACTTCGTGAGCGGTGGCAAAATCTTTGGCATGCCAACAAATTTACGAAAGACCTTGCGAAGGTTAATTTTCGTGTTGAATTTGTGTGTCAATTGTGCCCTTCGTAAGGCCATCGTGAGGGCATCTTGTTATCATCAGTGCCATCGGGCATTCGCCCCGATCAGAGTGAGGGCGAATGCACCGATGATAACACGAAGATGACACGATTTGACAAGATGCCCTCACGAGTGCCTTACGAAGTTGCTGCCGGAGCCTGAGAAACTCCACCGGCGGTCATAAGATGGCGATGCCCTCACAAATGGCCCGATGTTGCTACGATCAGAGCCGAATTTGAACATTTCCTTTTAGTGTTGCACGGTGTACCGATACTTGAAAGGTATCGCGATACCCTGCCGTTAAAAACGTTACGATTCCTCCGTTTCATTAGTATCGGTACTTTAAGAATGACAGGGAAAAGTACTCTGGTGAGAAAGCGCCGTTTTAATAAGAGCCGTGTGTGTTCAGCGCTCTGCTTCCACTCCCTTCACTGCAGCCGTGCCTGCAGTCCCTCCCCTCTCAAGCACGCTCTAAGTGCCTCCCCTCTCAAGCACGCTCTAAGTGCCTCCCCTCTCAAGCACGTTCTAAGTGCCTCCCCTCTCAAGCACGCTCTAAGTGCCTCCCCTCTCAAGCACGCTCTAAGTCCCTGCCCTCTCAAGCACGCTCTAAGTCCCTCCCCTCTCAAGCACGCTCTAAGTCCCTCCCCTCTCAAGCACGCTCTAAGTGCCTCCCCTCTCAAGCACGCTCTAAGTCCCTCCCCTCTCAAGCACGCTCTAAGTCCCTCCCCTCTCAAGCACGCTCTAAGTCCCTGCCCTCTCAAGCACGCTCTAAGTCCCTCCCCTCTCAAGCACGCTCTAAGTGCCTCCCCTCTCAAGCACGCTCTAAGTGCCTCCCCTCTCAAGCACGCTCTAAGTGCCTCCCCTCTCAAGCACGCTCTAAGTCCCTCCCCTCTCAAGCACGCTCTAAGTCCCTCCCCTCTCTCGTGCACGCGCTAGCTGCCAGAACATGTGAGAAAACGAGAAGCATGGCTGCAAGTGGGAGTGCAGCTGCCGCTGCGCCTCGGCTTGTTGACAACAAAGACGCCAGAAGCGAAATTTGGAAGTATTTGAGCGATATCTCTGACAGTGAGGTTATGTTCTATTTTTTGTCGGAGACCTCATTGTGTTGAATGTCATTTCTGTTGTTTAATATACAAATCTATTTTGACAAAAAAGTAGTTTGAGATGATGCTTATTTTTATTTAATACGAATTCTTGTCATTTATTTTATTTATTGTTCTCATTGTTTAAAGGTTTGTGTTATGGTTATGATTCCGGTGTGAAATAAAGCACAATAATTACATTTAAGGCTGTTTCCCTTTTTTTCGAAACAGAATCGGAATCGCAATTCTTGACTTGGTATCGGAACCAAAATATTGGTATCGGGACAACACTATTTCCTTTATCGGGTGTCAATTTCGGGACAGTGTGGCGCGGGCTTAACAAACGACATGCAAGCTGTAAAGGAGCTGTATTATTTTCCCTGGTACAAATTGGCCATTTCCCTTTATTTTCTTCATGTTAAGCTACACTTACTGGCTAATGGCAGTAGCTTCATGATTACTGTACAGACCAAGCCCTAAATGTTCGGTCTGAAATTGAAACGAAGTGCCTTAAATCCGTTTTGTTTTTTTATATTGAGCAGGGGACGACTTCTCTGACTGCAACTTAAATCAGATTCTATAGACGTCTATGAGAAAATGACACAACTTTGTGATTTATGATCCTATGTAGAAAAGCAGCATATGATTTAGGGTGGGATGTGATTGACAGGTCACTATCACATGGTGTTGTCAAATCTCGGGGACTCTATCCTTTCACAGTGTTTTCAGTTCATAAAATACCCAATTTTAAAACATATATGTAAAAGAAAAGTCTGTGAAATGGATATTATTTAGTCCAGTAGGTTCACAAAGTTCAACTTCTTAGCCTTTTTTTTTTACACACAGCAACAACAACACAGCACAAATATAGTATGGAGGAGGAAGAGGTATCAAAACAGTGTTACATACAGTATTTGTATATGCTACAGATGTATAAAAGCAAAGACAAACAGACTCAAAGACAGTTTCTTCCCCAGAGCAATCATGGCACTGAACTCTTGCAAAAAGAAATGAACCAACAAACATGAATATTGTGTTTAATCTTTGAGTTTCCAACATGACTCTTTATTCCTCGAGGAAAAGAACACGAGACAAAAAAGACAAGAGGTTTGTGCTGATAGAATAAAAGTCTGGATTTATTTCTGTTTTACATTAAACAGGTGTTCCTGAATGCAGCAAGAGAAAAACACAGAACAGGATGCTAAGCGTCAGAGTTGCTCGCATAGCAGAGGTGTGGCCGGTTTAGCAAAGACGTGTACATCTCTACCGTCTTCTGTAAATGCAGGGTTTGCCTCTGGGAGGGAGAGTTTACTGCAACAGTCTGGAAATTCTTTTCACATTATCATACCAACTGGAAATACTCCATACAGTAATAACCCTGTATTTCCCTAATGATCATTGCAATCAACCCCCTACTAATGCAGTTACACTACAGACAGGTTTAAACCCAAGCAGCCCTGTAAAGCTCAGTTTCATTCAACTCCACGAGTGTGAACATGTGAGTAATAGTTCAGTATAGATTTGTCATGTCGCCATTGTCCCATGTGATTCAATCCCAGACACATTCAGAGGTGTGAACGCTCTCCAGTTGTGGTACCAGGTGATTTACGAACACCTGCATAGGAATTCAATTACACACAAAACTCTCTGGGTCGAATTCCCTGGATCAGAGCAAAGCTGAGAATTGAACCTTTTATGAAACAGTCCAATGAATGGCTTAAGTGCTTCCATGAAAACCAACAGGGTTTGTATTTTGAACACACACTAGCTCACAGTAGAGAGGAGTTGCCCAGCACATTACATGTTCGCAGACATGGTCAACGTAAAACAAAAAAAGAAGAAAGAAAAACACATATATACATACGGACAGGTAGAGCAACCCCAACACTTTGGCGCAGAAAGGATTCCATTGGTGTCGCTGCACAGGGTAACATATACAATATAATGCATTTTATTTTATTTTAGTAAGCCAATCATGGACTAATTGCAACACTATGGTTGATTGTACATCAGAAAGAGTCAAAAAGATACAGTTGTTTACTCAAAATAACCAATAATACTCAAGGTAAGATGCTGGAACTCCCCAAAAACTCTCCATGAAGACTCTCATTGATGTTTTAACACATATTCAACAACTTTTTTAACAAGACGGGGCTGTAGTTTGTGCATTATTTCTGTTTTCTAACCCTAGTCGAACTACCAATGGAATCCAGTTTCTGTAAAAACTTCACATTGACTCAAACAGATCGAGGTTTTTCTGAGGACTTCTTCTACTGCAACTGAGATTTCCTTTAATGACAACCTGGCAAACAACCAGTGAACAGTGGTATCCTTTCAAATGTATTGGTCGGTAATCTAATAATCATGTGTCCTATGTATAGTGAAACCTGAACTAACCAGTAAAAATGCATATTTCTGAAAATACAACAATGTAGTATTGGTAGGTGCTAGAAGCAGATGCATCCATTGAAAACCAGCAAGTTCTGAGGTACTTCTGAAACTCTCAGCTGAGGATATACTCACTATCTACAATATTTGGATGGATAGCATATAGTCGATACAGTAAAAGCGAGGGTTATCATTTAGCGAAATATTTTGGCTTTGAATTTGATTAGCTGAGGGCGATAGTAGCGGTTGACACACCTGAATAAAACATAGCCGTATGAGGATAAAAACAGCACAATTTGAGGTCCGATAGACAGATCAGATTTTGAACTGTTTGCTGGTAGCACCGTCAACCAGTACAAATCTCAGAATGCAATACAGACAGAACACAACCACTGATCAACTGCACGACACAGCAAAGATATATATTCGGAGACGACCCGTCACGCAGACACCCTTCAGCAGCATCTTAAAGCAGGTAATAAAACTGATTTCTCCTAAGAATGATATTGTGTACTGAGGTGTTTTATATGCTGTACATGTTGAGAGTAACCAGGTATAGCTATTCCTATTTTATTTTTTAATATCCACAAAAAGTTTTACAGTCACTGACAAACAAACACCAGAGTAACAATGAGGTAGGACGGTGAAGTTAGATGAAGTAGAACCGGTTTGTGGATTGTATACAAAGTTACCTTAAGAAAAATATAGGCCTGACAATGTGTGTACTCCTTTTAAAGTAAGTTTGACATTGTATCTGAGGCTCAGACGGTAATGTGTTTTGTGTACTTAGTTGTGAAAACTGCTAAATCACACCGTTTATCTAGTCTCACACAGTGAAGTTTATTTTCGCCCCGCTCGATTTAGAAAGCGACATAAAGCTTCTGAAGCTTTGACAAGCGTTCACAACATAAGCCAAGAGATGAGGACAGGATTTCGCGATTATCTTGATACTACATTTAAAATCCAGTCCGTATAAATGACAGGAGAGTAAGGAACGAGAGGTGGCACAGGAAGAGGATCAGAGCCAGAGAGGTTACGTCTCCTATCCTACCGCTACTTGAGTGTGACAGTGAGAGTACTGGAAGGTGATGTGTGTCTCAGAGCCTAAATCATCAATTCAACTCTGTGCCAGGTTGTGTACTGGTGTACGTTACTAAATGTGCTGCTACAACCCAAACTGCTCCTCTGCAAGTGCTAGAGATTGGCCTTGCCATCACAGATTAAGCCAAATCTGGGTTAAAACACACAGTACGTCCAATACGGCTTTCATCCACGAAAGATGGTTTTAGTTAAAGGATTAGGGCTTAATCGCGCTCCAGGAAACCAGCCTTTGAACAGAAGTTAGCATTTCAGAGCTCTATTAATGCTCCATCTTAAAGCATTATGTTTAAACCGCACCCCCTTTTGGCATCAAACAACAAAGAAACACAAACACAACACAACGTGTCAGAGTTTCAGCATGGTTGCGTTGCACAGCAGAAATATTTTCTTTTAAACCGCATGTATTTCAAATACACGCAAGCGCACATAAACCTCACATGTTGCTTTGTACAGGGAACACAAATAAGAAAGGGTTGTTTTTTTTAGGAACAAAAAAAAATAATGTCACCAATTTGGTGTCTTAAGATTCACTCGGCTCCATCACCTTGGCATGGGACATCTTTTGTGCAAACCGTTGCTGATTCCTCCGTCAGCACCCCCCCCCTTCTTTAGCTTGATCTCAGCATTCAATACTTTGGCTTACAATCACCACTCATTTGTAAAAAATACACAATTATCTCTATACAAGTCATATCTATGCAACACCAGCATCTTCACACATTAAGTTAAAGCACACATTCCAGTCAGCTTGCACATTTCAGAGGTTAATATCTTTGACTGTAGCTTGTCAATTTTGTCGAGAAAGCCATTTTTTGTTCACGAGGCCGTGATGGGGTTTTAAAAAATCAAGTTTCAACACAGTTTGACTTGTAGAAATCTAGTTTTCTTAACACCCCGACTAAGTCTTCCAGTAACTAAATATTGAGAAGAAGTCGTATAATTACTTTTTGTTTTGAAGCATTGGTATATCGGGGTTATATCTGAATCCCATCTTGCCATCAAAACAATAAAACCAAAATGCTCTAAGGTGCTTTATGATAATACAATGATTGCTGGGCTTTATCTATAGAGATATTTAGAAAAAGGAAAGTACATTTCTTTAAGATTGGAGAAATTGCCCAAAAGTTTAAAGTGCATTCAATGTAAGATCTAACTACTGAATCTCAATTGAGTACAATGGTTGAACCATATCAGTTCTCATCCATCTGTGGCAGATCATTGATGAGGATAATTACATATTGGACTCTGTTTAAGGGAAGCTTTGTCTCTCTTGTGCCACAGAGATCACTTTGGCTAAGATATATATTTTTCATTTGTTCGTAGATTCCTACCGATCTACATTTGGATACAACATCAAGCTTAAAGCCAACAATTCATATGGAAAAATATATATAAAAAAGAAACATCAGGTAACATGGAATAACAACATCAATCAGAGAAACCAACACATGACCAGAACCTTAAAAACTACAATATGTAAGATGATTAGAAACTGAAATATCCATGTTTAAAAAATAGAATATGTACACTAAAATACCTCCGGAACAAAAAGGTAGCTTAACAAAAAGGCTGATCTTGAACAAAACCAAAACAGAGACAGACAACATGATAGACGGAAATAAACGGAAGGAGAGTGTCGAGTAGAGGAGGAGAAGGCTTGATGGGCAGCGCTGCAGCAGATTCACAGTTAGCTACAGATGGGTCACAGTTGAGATTTCAATCTGCAGCGTTTAGTTCCAGCCTGCAGACGGCCACACAAACCATTTTGGATCCAAACAATAAAAACAAGTGGAGAGAGGAAAGAAGAAAATACGAGGACATTTTCAAAGTTCTGACGGAAACTGTCACTGGAGCGACCTTAACTTTGTTCCCCAGTGGCCTGGCTATAAAAAGAGAGAAGGGTTATTATGGGGTTCACCAAGCCTTCAGATAGTCCTTCAGACAGCTTTACCCTCAGCTAACACTGCTTCCACGTCACTATGAGCTGAGCCGTGCCCCCTCTCCTTTAAAGGTCCCCTGTCATACTGGTTCTCATCAATATATCACAGGTCTCAGATATATCCAAAGCCTGTCTCTGATTGGCTGAAACACCAAACAGATCATCCCATAATCCCCTCTGTTTCAGCCCTGTTTCAAAAGGGCTGATTCTCTGTCTGAAAATAAGGAGCCCCTCTGAGAGAGGTTTGGTTACAAAGAACACAATGGTGCTCTAGGAGGAGATTCAGGTGATAAGGTGGGGGGGGGGGGCAACCTTGGTTGCTGATTGGCTAACGGTTACACAACCCAAACATCTACAGAGAAACTTTGTTCCTGAAACGTCCAGAGTCTCTTTACACAGAGGGGACACATATTGATGTAGAAGAAGTGGATTTTGCATAATAGGTGACCTTTAACTAAAGAGGGGAGGCAGCACGTAACTAACGGTGTGAATCGCACAGTGAATAGTACCTAGTAGCCAGCCACCTCTCACATTCTCACAGCAAAGTGCAGGTGAAGCTTCGTCGCTTCAGCTATACATTTACAATCACAGCTTACTAGAAAACCCAGAGGCATATCAGCCCCCGGTGATTGCCAAATCCATTTAAGGCCTTTTCTAGGCATCAGCGTGCCTGTACCGCTACAACTCATTAAACAGTCAAATCGTCTCAAAGTGACTCGTGAGATTAACACAACAACATCCCACCCAAACCTTCCTCATTGATTGCAAAACCCTAAAACGTAAAAAAACTAATATAGACTGATACTATCATCTAATCTCTGCAAGTCGTCTTTTTAATAAACGGACCTACAGCTGAGGGGCGCACACACTTATAATTAATCTCTTAGAGCAACAGAATCTCCGTTGCAAAATACAATATGGCTGTTTTCAATTAAGACTTGTGCATTTGAGACCCTGATGGCCCATTGTATGCAGGAAGTACCAACAGCATCCCGTCAGTAGTCACCAAAATATCCACAAGTTCTAACGCATGCTAGCATCATCATCTTCATAGCATCACATATACTATATCCAGGGAAATAAACCTCTTACTTTTTAAAAGTTTAAAGGACTCAAAGCTATGTTCTGACACAGAACAATAAATCAATTTAACAGTTACATCTAATCTCTCCGTTTGACACAAATGCACACGATAATGAACCATGTCTCGGTACCAGTCCCACTGTAAAGCTTATAAAACACTCAGATCCAACACACCTCTCGCTGCGGGGTAAAGCTGTCTGAAACCTGGGCGCTTTGAAGGGGTTTCTTTTAACGTTTCATAACGACTAATCCAACGTGTGAAATAAAAATATCTCCTGAAAGTGTGACATCCCCCTACATCCCGTCGTAGGTGAAGCTCTCCACCTTCACAGTCTGTCTGATGAGCAGCTTGGACTCCCGCCGCTCCTCGTTCTTGATGGACTTGTTGATGTCCATGATCTTTTCACAAATGTATTTGTTCACTTTGGACAATCGTTGCGTGATCTCCGCACTGTCGGCGGTCTCTTGAGACACTCGGTCGTAGAGACACTCTGTGGGAGGAGCCAGTGAGAGTTAAACATCATCTTTTATGGGTTTTTTTGTTGTATATTTGTGTGAATTTGTGTGCAGTTACAATATAATATACATACTTTGTGACTCCAAAATAAAGGATAACATTCTTTCTGTCTGATTTCAATGAATCCAAATATTATTAAAATTAATAATAATGCATTTTAGTCAAATTCATAAAAACTTAATTTAAAAAACACACTTAAAATATAAAACACAAAATTAATTACAGATTAAAAGCGAAAAATTACAAAAAATTGTATATCGTGTAAAATCCAAATCTCAGTTAGAGCTAAATTTGGTTTTAAAACAGATTCAAATATAATTTTATATTTAATATCGTGGTGCTACAGAGACGTTCAGGCTTATTCAGTATCCTATAAACTCAATAAGAAATCCTTATTCAGCAAATATCCTCCTACAAAAAATCTAACTGATTTAATAAACGAACATTTTAATATATTTTTCGATGATAATTCAATTGTCAAAATAATCACAATTAGTTATTGTTCCCAAATTGTGCAGCCGTACTAGTATCTAACAAATATAACTCCATGACTTAAAGGCTGTCTGAAAAAAGGGAATCATGTTTCTGTTCCTGAAGTTTTCCGACTTGTCTCAGCTTGCTAAGAATTCCTCAGAGCAGAGATTGATCTCCTGTTTTAGTGTAAAGCCAGGCGGAGGTGGGAAGTAGAAGAGTACAAGTACTTTGTTGCTGTACTTAAGCACCTGTTTCTGGTATCAGTACTTTACTCCACTACTTATTTTTCTGACCACTTTTTACTTTCTACTTCTTACATGTTGAACCCAAATACCTGTACTTTCTACTTCTTACATGTTGAACTCAAATACCTGTACTTTCTACTTCTTACATGTTGAACACAAATACCTGTACTTTCTACTTCTTACATGTTGAACCCAAATACCTGTACTTTCTACTTCTCACATGTTGAACACAAATACCTGTACTTTCTACTTCTTACATGTTGAACTCAAATACCTGTACTTTCTACTTCTTACATGTTGAACTCAAATACCTGTACTTTCTACTTCTTACATGTTGAACTCAAATACCTGTACTTTCTACTTCTTACATGTTGAACACAAATACCTGTACTTTCTACTTCTCACATGTTGAACACAAATACCTGTACTTTCTACTTCTCACATGTTGAACACAAATACCTGTACTTTCTACTTCTTACATGGTGAACCCAAATACCTGTACTTTCTACTTATTACATTTTGAACACAAATACCTGTACTTTCTACTTCTTACATGTTGAACTCAAATACCTGTACTTTCTACTTCTTACATGGTGAACCCAAATACCTGTACTTTCTACTTCTTACATGTTGAACTCAAATACCTGTACTTTCTACTTCTTACATGGTGAACCCAAATACCTGTACTTTCTACTTCTTACATGTTGAACACAAATACCTGTACTTTCTACTTCTTACATGTTGAACTCAAATACCTGTACTTTCTACTTCTTACATGTTGAACACAAATACCTGTACTTTCTACTTCTTACATGTTGAACACAAATACCTGTACTTTCTACTTCTTACATGTTGAACACAAATACCTGTACTTTCTACTTCTTACATGTTGAACACAAATACCTGTACTTTCTACTTCTTACATGTTGAACTCAAATACCTGTACTTTCTACTTCTTACATGTTGAACTCAAATACCTGTACTTTCTGCTTCTCACATGTTGAACACAAATACCTGTACTTTCTACTTCTTACATGTTGAACACAAATACCTGTACTTTCTACTTCTTACATGTTGAACACAAATACCTGTACTTTCTACTTCTTACATGTTGAACACAAATACCTGTACTTTCTACTTCTTACATGTTGAACACAAATACCTGTACTTTCTACTTCTTACATGTTGAACTCAAATACCTGTACTTTCTACTTCTTACATGTTGAACACAAATACCTGTACTTTCTACTTCTTACATGTTGAACTCAAATACCTGTACTTTCTACTTCTTACATGTTGAACTCAAATACCTGTACTTTCTACTTCTTACATGTTGAACACAAATACCTGTACTTTCTACTTCTTACATGTTGAACCCAAATACCTGTACTTTCTACTTCTTACATTTTGAACACAAATACCTGTACTTTCTACTTCTTACATGGTGAACCCAAATACCTGTACTTTCTACTTCTTACATGTTGAACTCAAATACCTGTACTTTCTACTTCTCACATGTTGAACTCAAATACCTGTACTTTCTACTTCTTACATGGTGAACCCAAATACCTGTACTTTCTACTTCTTACATTTTGAACACAAATACCTGTACTTTCTACTTCTTACATTTTGAACACAAATACCTGTACTTTCTACTTCTCTCATTTTCCAAACAGGCTGGTTCCTTTAGTTTGAATGTGTGTTTGGTGCGTGATCATTATTATTTAGAGTCATAAGTATTGTTCAATACCAAGAGAGGGTATTCGTTTTATTTTGGACCAAGGCTACCTTTTATAAGCGAGCTGTATTGAAAAAATATGAATGCCGCTTCCGGTAACACGGCAACATAAGGGGCGTAGTTTGTGATGGCCGGTCTCTTGTTCCCAAAGCCACGGAGGGAGAACCAGGCGACAGAGTGTGTGAGGCTCCGGAGACGCCGTTGGTATGTGTCTCCGGTGTTTATTGTGTTTATTGTGTTTATGTACTTGATCTGTTGCCTCACTTTGCGAGAGTGCTGTTGCGCAATCGACTGCTTGTTACGCAGCGCGGTCTGCCTGTGCTCCGTTTGTTTGCTGTGTCATTTAGACAGCGCAGGTGTTCAGATGAGGTTTTCTCTGGCGCTTGTCTCCAAGGAGAGAAACACTCTTATTAATTCATTTAAGTTAATGATGTGGTTTTAAAATAACAAGTTATCCTTTTAATTAAAACATGGTTTGTGTTGCTATTATTATTATTGAGAATGCAGAGAGGCCTGCAAAATGTGTGTAATTTGTGTAGCATGTGTGCTAACTTTTGTTTGTACTTTGAAGGTTTTCAACCTGATGAATTCTTGGAGCCGTCTTAAATAAATAAAGACAAAAGAACAAAATTCAAGTTGTCCAAGTGTCCTCTGTTGCCCTCCAGCCTCTCAAGTCAGGCTAAATCACTGATACAGGCCAAAACCCTGAAGGACTTGACAATTATTCTTTAGAGTCATTGCGTGCCTATTGATTTGAACACAATCCGTGTATCCATCATTTCCTGGTCTTCTCTAAAGAAGAGGGACCAATGGAAACGTTGTCATGTTGCCGTTGTTCAGCATGGAAACATTCATCAGCTAACAATGACATTATTGTTCTATTGATATAAAGGGAGGTCAGGTACTCTTTAAAGCAGCTGCTAGTTATGGGTACTTTTTACTGAAGTACATTTCAAAGCCTCTTTACTTTGACTTGAGTAAAGAAGTTTAGTCAGTACTTCTACTTTCACCAGAGTATTTTTAAACACGAGTATCTGTACTTCTACTTGAGTAAAGGATGTCTGTACTTCTACTTGAGTAAAGGATGTGTGTACTTCTACTTGAGTAAAGGGTATCTGTACTTCTACCTGAGTAAAGGATGTGTGTACTTTTGCCATCTCTAAAGCCTGTCTCTTACCTCTGACGATCTTCAGTTTGCTCGGGGACAGCGGGGGTTTGGGTAGCGCGTCTTTCTTCTTCTTCGTGGCCACTCCCGTGACGCTGCGGTTCTTCAGGGTCTCTGTTCCCCAGATCATGACTGCCAGGTTCTTTGTGAACTTGGAGTCTCCCTGGGTGCGCTGCAGCTGGTGCCACTTCTCCTCCTCCACCCAGATCCCTCCGCCAAGGTGTACCTGCAGAGAACACCACCTTTAAAAACATGTGCAACCACATTCTGCTGTGAGTGCCGTCTGCACAGTGCCAGACGATTTAAAAGGTCTAATGCAGGGGGGTCCAAACTCTTTTCACCGAGGGCCACATACAGAAAAATATACGAAGGGCTGGGCCGCTCACTAGAGGAGAGGATTATCGCCTCATAAGTTCAGTTAAAAGTCAGTAAAAATCAATTATGCCTACATCACAGCTCTCCAGAGGGTTCTGTAAGGGAAACTTCTGTGATGTCAAACACTGATGGTTTATATGGAGCTTCGGCCGGAGAATTCACATCACAAGTCCAAGAGCCAGAGGTTCTGACTGCACGGGAGAGTTGCCACGTCAATTCTGGCGCGCCTCTCTCTCGTTAGCCGTTAACTGGTTTCGCAGAGAGTAATCAACATATTTGAGAAGATAGCCTAAACAGTGGGAACACTGAGTTACTTGCGTCTGACACTTATGGCCTTGAAGATTTCACACCTTGGAGTCCACAAACACCGAGAAGGAAGTGTCCCAGTCAGAGGTTGCGCTAGACTTTTTCACTGCCCGTCATTTTGACGGACAGGATCGTAAAATGTCCGTCAAAATTCAGTATTACCCGTCGGCCTTTACACTCTGGGGGGGGGGCAGCACAGTCGTGAACTGTCAACGGGGGGCGGGGCGCACGCTTGTGAACTGTTAGCGCCGTGTTATGCATGCCCACTGCACCTCGCGGGAGTGCGCACAGCGTAAAGCCAAAACTCACAGACATTTCAATGATTTGTACGGCAAAGTTGGAAACGGTATCATTTCCTTTTTGGCAGGCATGCTTAACACCGGAACCTCGCTGCGGGGAAACTTTGGCGCTGTTCCGAGTTTGTTCTAATCCGTCAAAATGACGGTATGCTTTCAGATTTTTCCGTCATTGTTAAAATAAAATCGGTCATAGACGGAAAATATTCGGTTAACGCGACCTCTGGTCCCAGTGTACCCACAACAATAAACCATCTGTGACCTAGGGTTGCCCGGTCATAGAATGGGAACAACAACATTATGGCTGAAGCAGCCTATCTCCTTAAAGGAGATAGCAGACGTCAGAGTTGGTCCTGCACGTCATATCTAGGAGTCTAGGACAATTATTTCCCAAACAGATTTCATTTATTTTGTTGGCAGCTCATTCCTTAAAACAGAAGCTTCAGATTGATTATAGTAAGGGGAAATATGAAGGGTATATTTCACGCTTGTTATACAAATAAGTCATTGGGCTTTTTTCTTATCAAGTTAGATTTGTTAGGAAATGTTTTCAAATGTAATTGACTGAATTCATTCACAAAGTGGGCTTCTTAACACATGAATACTACTGTGTAATATATGTTTACATATATATTTAAGAAGTACAATACAAGACAAGCACAAGTTTCATTTGTGGGCCGTATTTCATTATACTTTCAGAATTCGCTGAGGGCTGATTCAAAACGGTCTAATGCAGTGGTTTCCAAACTGTGGGGCCCTGGTGGGTCGCGGAGGTACTGCAAGGGGGCCGCGGGAAGATTTTATTATTTTCTCCTTTTAGCTTTGGGAAGCACTTTGAGAGATGACGTTGTTTTTAAAGTGTGCTATATAAATCAAATGTATTATTATTATTATTCAATTGTAAACAAACACTGCTCGAAAATATCTCATTGGTCAGAGAGCTGTGGGCATAATGCTGCCTTTTGCAACATTACTTCAAATAAAATCAAATTTCTATAGCACATTTAAAAACGATTTTCGGTCGGGCCAAAGTGCTGCACATGCAGATAATAAATAACACATTCCTACCGATGTAAACAGAAGACAATAAATTACAACATCAAATATAAAAATCGAACACAGGGAAGTGTCATGAGTCGTGCTCTGCTCTGATTAGAAGGCCAGGGTGAAGAAGTGAGTTTTTAGTTTAGATTTAAAAACCCCTAGGGTCTGGGCCGACCTCACATGGAGGGGCAGAGTGTTCCAGAGCCTAGGGCCAGCCGCCGCGAAGGCTCGGTGCCCTCTGGTTTTTAGCCTGGTTTTAGGCACTACCAGTAGCAGCTGGTCAGCAGACCTTAACGCTCTGGCTGGGGTGTAGCGCTGGAGGAGTTCAGCTATATAGGCCGGAGCCCATTTAGTGCTTTAAAAACAAATAAAAGGATTTAAAAATCAATTCGGAACAGAATTGGAAGCCAGTGTAGTGAGGCCAGAATTGGGGTGATGTAGTCACGCTTTTTGTGGCCAGTCAGGAGACGTGCCGCTGCGTTCTGCACTAGCTGCAGGCGTTTAATTGAGGCCTGGTCCATACCCACGTATAGAGCGTTGCAATAATCGAGTCTCGAGGTCACAAAGGCGTTGATAACCCTCTCCAGGTCTTTAAAAGATAAAAAATAATTTTGGTTTTGGCCAATACTCTTAATTTAAAAAAGCAGGATTTCACTACGCTGCTGACCTGCTTGTCGAATTTAAAAGTGTTTGTAAAAGTCACTCCAAGATTCATGACAGAGGGGAGGATGTTTGTTTTAAGAGGACCCAGAATGTCAACAGAAGAGGCTGGAGTCTAAAAAAGATGACCTCAGTCTTGCTCTCGTTACTTGTTACTTGTGTGAGAGGCTTTTCTGCTGTTGCTGCCATCAAAACCAAATACAGATCAAAGCTGAACATTGAGAATGAACTGAGGGGCAGTCTCAAAACAACAGCCCCGCTTTGAGAAGACCTGCGAGGGAAAGCAAGCACACACAAGTCATTGATGAGCGAGTGTGGAATAGGAATGGTAAAGTGATGTGATCGTTTGCAACCTGCAGTAGAAATAGTAGTTCATTCATATATTTTCCTTAAAGAAATTTGAATTTAAAAATCTACTCCGGGAAGAAGGCCAACCAGTTTTAATTAGGCCAAATTAATTCACAGTATCTTACAAGCACTTTTGTTCATGTGTAATCCATAATACAATATAAAATGATAGTTGGATCTTCTTATTATTAGCAGAGAACATGTAATGTTTTACAACAATATACAATTAATCCTACCAATATAGATGGGAACCGGGTTGGGGGGGGTCCTGAAAATATTTCCAATTACCCAAGGGACTGAAAAAGTTTGGGAACCACTGGTTTAATGCTTCAGTAAGCTACAAGCCATCAAGAAAACTGCGATCCTCTGCGGCTGACGGTTTATTAGAAGTTCCCAGAAACAGCGATAAAAATAATTCACGCAGCTTTCATTAACTCTGCCCCAAAGCTATGCAACAAAATACCTGCAGACATCAGGGAAGTCTTTTGTACACATTTGTACAAGTAGCCTTTTAGGACTCCTGCACTTTCTCAATGCATTTGAACCTGTCACCTGATTGTGACATCGTTGTACCTTTAATCGAAATGTGTTTTTTACTCTATGCTTTGTTTGTATGTCTTTTACTGAAGTCTTTACACTGGCTTCCTGTGTGTCAAAGAATACATTTCTAAATACTGCTGCTGGTTTATAAAGCACTGAATGGTTTAGGCCTAAAATACATTTCTGACCTCCTGCTAAATGATGAAGCATCCAGATCTCTCAGGTCTTCAGGGACTGGTCAGCTTTCTGTCCCCAGAGTCAGAACTAAACATGGAGAAGCAGCGTTCAGTTATTATGCTCCAAACATCTGGAACTCCCAGAAACCTGCAGGTCCGCTGCAACTCTGACTACTTTGAAATCCAGGCTGAAGACTTTTCTTTTTGCCGCTGCTTTTAATTGAACTATTCACATCTTAGACTGCACTGTAACTTTTATCCATGTACTTTTTCTTTTAATGTTTATTTTATTAGCTTTTCTTTTTAATGACTGATTTTAAATGTCTTTTTCTTAATGTCTTTCATTTTTGTAAAGCACTTTGAATTGCCTTGTGTTGAAAAGTGCTATATAAATAAACTTACCTTGCCTTGTACTGGCATCTGTATTCTGTGTGATGTGAGTTTTCTGTGAGATGTCTATGTGAAGCACTTTGAACTGCACTTATTGTATGAAAGGTGCTATGCAAATAAAGATTCATATTATTAATACGTTCTGGCTTTTACCATTTCAGTTTTAAAACCACACTTTTCAGCCCTCATTGCTTTACTCTGCAACACATGCAAGATTCAGACAGTACTAAGAAATATGTCTGTCTCATCCAAGGGGAAAACAAATGCTAGTTCCCAAGGCGCCTGTCACGATAGCACAAACAGTTATTGTATGATAAAATGACATCCTTTAAATTACTTTTACATTAAATTGTGTTCAGCTTCGATGACAACACTGTTCTGTTAAATCCAAATTAAATTACGGAGGGTTGTGGATGCTCTGAATAAAAAAACACACCTAACTGTTGAGAGACTTTATTGTGTAGTATAGTGCCTGTTGAATAAATGACTGTGTTAAATGTTTAATATTCATTTCAGTTCAATTTCAGTGTTAACAGTGCCCTCAATTAGATTTTTGTTTCATTAATACAAATGACCTTACAACACCTATAATATAGTTTATCATAACTATTTCTTTAATAAAAAAGGGTTCAGAGTGAAATAGGGCTGCTCAATTAATTGTATTTTAATTCGCAATTACGATGTTGGCTTGCAAGGATTATGAAAACAACATAATCGAAATAAAACGATTATTCTTTTTTTTTTAAATTTATTAAAAAGATATATATATTCTTTTTTTAATTAGTTTTCTAATTGAATTATACTTAAAGTTCAGGGTAATCAACTGTTAAAAACATACTACACCTTTTTTTCCAATAAATGTATGTTTTCAAAGTAAATGGATATTCGTTTTTAATAATCGTGATATCAATTATTGACCCAAATAATCAAGATTATGATTGTTGCCATAATCGAGCAGCCTAGTGTGAAAGGCAGGAAGGAATACAAAGGGCCTTACAACACCTATAATATAGTTCATCATAACTATTTATTAAATAAAAAAGGGCTCAGAGTGAAAGGCGTATTACCCAACTGTTACACAACCTTTAGAAGCTTTCGACTTAAAAATTGTTCTAGTAATTTCTTAAAAAACAACACAAACAAACAAAGCTTAACAGACTCCTGTCCGGGGTTCCCAGCAAAACCCTGGACAGGCTCCAGTTCATCCAGAACTCAGCTGCCAGGGTCCTCCTCACACGCACCAAGCGCTGGCAGCACATCACCCCCCACTCTCTCCAACCTCCACTGGCTCCTGGTCAAGTCCTGCATCACCTACAAACTCCGCCTCGTCACCTACAAGTCCCTCCATGCCCTCAGTCCCTCACAGATCTCCTCCACCCCCCGTCTCGCACCCTTCCATCCTCAGACTCCGACCTGCTCTCCATTCCCCATTCACGCCTCCGCACCTTCGGGGACCGTGCCGTCAGTGTCGCTGCCCCCCCCCCCCTCTGGAACTCCCTCCTGCTGAAATCCGTAACGCCCCTTCTCTGAACATCTTCAAATCTACCCTGAAAACTCATCTGTTCAACAAAGCCTTCCAACAATAACTAAGACAAGCCGATTTCCCGCCTATCTAGACTTTACTGGACAAAAACAAATGTGCTGTGTATTGTTAAACTCAATAAAACACTATCATGATGACCCTCCTTCTGCTCTGGGACGTTTGTGTCACCAATGCTCCATTTAGTTGGAAAATAATTGTTCTTATTTTTATTCTTATTAGAGGGTTAAAATAGTTTTCCATCTGTGTTGTTTTTTAGTTTTTTGCACCACGACACCAAGTCAATTCCTCCGACCTGGTGATAAACCTGATTCTGATTCTGAAAAGCTAAATGTTAAACCAGATCATAGGTTTCTCAAGGCAGCTCCTATTGAGACCAAATGACAAATCCTAAGAAGCACCACTTTCACTAACCAGGATACATAAGCTCAGGCCTGGATTATCTCCATACACACTTCCAGCGCACGTTGCGTAAGTCAAGCTGATTTCCCGCCTATCTAGACGACTGCCCTGCTCTTCTAGGTGAGCTAATGCATCACGAGGGGGGGCATATGTGACTTTCTCTTCTCCACTCTCTTATCACTGTTAAGTCTTTAGGCCGGCATCCAAAAGGCTTTTCCCCGTGCAGCTAATGTGCTTTAGGCTCCGGGCCAGCAGACAAGCCCTTTACTGCCCTTAAGTTAGACAAGATTGTTTTCATCCCCCCTCTGCTCTCGTTTATCTCCCTCCTTCCTTATCCTTCTTCCTGTTGTCCCTCCCTTCCCCTCCTCTCCTCTCTCACTGGGGCTAACCTGTCACTCACTTTAAATTCCTCTCGTGCAAATAATTAATATGGGGTCCCTGATGTAGGACACTTCTAATTTGCAAGTGTTCTTCACGCTTGAAGTGGCTTCAGGCCCAAGAGCTTGTAGTACCCCCATCATCAGAGACAGGACGCTGGGTGAGTTACAGCGCGGGAGAAGGGGTGAGGGTGGAGGGGGAGTAAAGAACCCTAACAGGCTAATAAACACTGATGATGCTGGCTGAGCTTGCAGGAACAACAATAATCTTCTCAGCCTTGTTTACCGGCTAAAGGACTGATCGACTCTGACGGCAGGTTGCCAGGTTCATGGGAGTTAAGAGGAAACACAGCATTTCCTACAAATCAGGAAACACTTCCCACGGACGAGAGGGGAGGGATACAAGGGAGGGAAGGGAAGTCAAATCAGGGCTGAGAGGGTGGCGGGATATTCGGTGAATTGAGGGTGAAAGTCCCTATGTGTAGTTTGATATTCGACCAGACACAGGTGTTTATTCCTGTTGTATTCACTCTTATCTACTTCTGTCAATATAAAGTGTTTTTATTCATCAAATAGTCGTATGCTCCGTTTATGACCTGGGAGAGGGGTTAGCAGTGTTTGTTTTTGTTTATTGCGCTTGTTTTTGGTTTGTGAACGACGGGGGAGAGGGTGGCGGGATATTCGGTGAGTTAGGGGTGAACGTCTCTATGTGTAGTTTGACATTCGACCAGATGAATAAAAAGTGTTAGTTTTATTCACTCCTGTGTTTTTTTTTTACTGCACATATTTCCATCCATCCATCTTCTCCATTATCCGTGGTCGGGTCGCGGGGGTATCAGTTCCAGCAGAGAGCCCCAAACGTTCCTTTCCCCTCATCAACCAGCTCTGACTGGGGGATCCCAAGGCGCTCCCAGGCCAGCGAAGAGATATAATCCCTCCACCTGGTCCTAGGTCTACCCCTTGGTCTCTTCCCAGCTGGACGTGCCTGGAACACCTCCCTAGGGAGGCGCCCAGGTGGCATCCTTACTAGGTGCCCGAACCACCTCAACTGGCTCCTTTCGACGCGAAGGAGGAGCGGCTCAACTCCGAGTCCCTCCCTGATGACCGAACTTCTCACCTTATCCCTAAGGGAGACACCAGCCACCCTGCGGAGAAAACCCATCTCGGCCGCTTGTATCCGCGATCTCGTTCTTTCGGTCATAATATTTCATTAGATTCTATTTCAATGTAAATACTGCAAATAGTTTTCTATCTGTGTTTTAATTGTATGTACGCACCACGATAGGTGTTGGGATCAGGGGGTCACAGGTTCAAACCCCACTGCAGTCAGCATGTCGTTGTGTCCCTGAGGCACTTCACCCCAAAGTGCTCCTGTGGGGATTGTCCACAGTATTGAGTATGTAAGTCGCTTTGGATAAAAGCGTCCAACAAGTAACCTGTAACGACACCAAGTCAAATTCCTCGTACGTGTCAACCCAGCTGGTGATAGACCTGGTACTGACTCTCATTCACCTCTGTCAATATCAAGTGTTTTCTTTCATCGTACTGTATGCCCTGTCTATGACCTGGGAGAGGGGGGGTTTATTTTGCTTTTGGTTTGTGAATGACTTTCTGTTATCTTTGTGTATGGAAGGTCCCAAAAATAAAGTCTGATTGATTGACTCCCAGCAGCTTCTACTGAAGCCTTCCGAGTAAATCGCTAGAACGCCGACACCTCCTCATCTCCACCACTCCCATGTTTTCTTTTGTGTTGCCATAAGTTAGTCTCTCTGCGTTGGTGCGCGGGGCTAATGCTAATGCTAATAATGCTAATGCCAGCAAATACAATGGCGGCTTCAAAAAACTTTTCAGAGTTTTACGGGGCGTGGTTTGCAATCCGCCCAGCCAATCAGAAATTGGTACTTTTTTCTCCCCAGGAAAGTCCCACCTCTCATAACAATGGGGGTAAAAGTTCTCGGAACTAAGTTCTCTTTTTGGTGTGAACGCAAAATTCCAGGCACTATCGGAACTAAACGGGAAAAGTACTCCGGTGTGAACGCACCACATTCTCAACAAAGTAACGATATGATTCCCAATATTAATTAAAATGCTTTTATAGATTTAGAAAATGTAGTAGGCTATTATTTATTTTAAATGACATGCATCCGCTAAGAAAAATAGTTATTTTCTGCATGATGTAGCGTCAGTTTCTCCATTGTAGTAATGCTTGTAACTGCTAGTGCTGCCCGTCCGTCCCATGAAACTTATCTTCGATGCATCTGTCATCACGTATGAGTCAACACTACTCAAATATTACCTTACCATTTGCTTCTTTTGTTGTTTGCTATGAAAAGCAGGCTTACCCTGTACATATAATACAGTCAAAAGACTTGTTCAAGAGGATTTGTTTGTTCATTTTGCTCAGAACTGGACAAGACCAGACAGCTTAAGGGAAACAAGAAAAGCCAGCTAAAGGAAGAATGCCCCTCAGCCCAGTGAGACGTACCTTCCCATCGTTGCAGGTGTACACTGTTCTGGGTGAGGGGGAGTAGCTGGAGCTGGTGTTGGCTTCTTCTCGGCACGTCTCCTGCGCCTCAACAATGGGTTCAACAACTTCAGCCTTGATTGTCTGAGTGCCGTTGTCATGCATAGGCTCTGGAGAGAGATAAAGATTAAAAAACATTAAAGAGAGACTCTTCCGCCCTCACCACATCACTCAAATAATAATAATAATGCATTTTATTTATATAGCGCTTTTCACAACTCAAAGACGCTTTACAGTATGAGGGAGGGTAGACAAACAAGGACAGGCAAACAAGTAAGTAAAAAATAAAAAGGCAAACAAGAGGAAGTTGATTGAGAGGGGGGGGGGCTTATGGGTAGACAGAGTTGAAAAGATGGGTTTTGAGGCGGGACTGAAAGACTGTGAGGGACTTACGGTACGTCCACACAGCAACTTTTCAAAAATCTTGAAAATCTTGGAGCTGGGCGTGTCTGAAAGCTTGGGGATTTTTTGCGAGCAATGCGACCAACAACCAATCACATGAATCTCCCGCCCCCGACATACAAAGCAAAAAACCCCGGGGATTTTATGAGAGCAATATATATATATATATATATATATATATATATATATATATATATATATATAAACTCCCCAAACAGGCGAAACCCTACCAGTTTCACCCACTGTCTCTGCCACCTCCCTCCATGCCTGGTTCCTCCGGTTTGTATCCAGTTAGTTCTGGTCGTAAAGAACCGGGTGATTTGCTACCGTAATTTCTCGTTTGGAATATGAGGAAATGAACTGCCGTCTGGTTCTCCCTGCTTACACGCGGTTTGATTGGCTAGCGCTTCTACTGTCAGATTTGCATAAACGTGATTTGATTGGCTGACGCTTCCAGCTCAGCTTCAAAAGTTGAACATTGCTCAACTTTTGAATCCTGGAAATCCTGGAAATCTTCGCTTCGCTCCCCCACAATGCAGTTCGGCGAAAAGCGAGGCAAAGTGACGTCACCCCCATTCAAAGTCAATGTGCAGAGAAGCGGTGGAAGCAGTGGAAGATTCGTCTAAAGCTGCTGTGTGGACGTACGCTAGAGGGGGTAGAAGCGTAGGTAGGACCAGAAACCTTTTTAAAGCTTCTGCTTGCCCGTGTTTAAAGTGACTATTTGAGAATGTATTTATTTGTATTTCTTTTTTGCTTCTTTTTGTTATAATTATTATTAGAATCGTGGTTTTGTTTCTGACATGTTCAATACATTGACTGATACAAATATATTTTAAATATTAAGCTTCACCACTATGTGTCCTACTCTTCCAGTTTAACCTTTCACTTTCCAGTTCTCCAACAAAGTCAGTGCAGTTTGAGCTTTAACCATTTTTTAAAAAACCATTCCACTTTTCTGCATTTCTCCGCTAAGTTCAGCAACACACGACTTACTTTGTGTCTGTAGCTAAAAGCAGCTACAGACACCATTCAACTAATAACATATTCCACTTTTTCTGTATTTTCAGCTAAATTCAACTACACATTTGCACAGCCTACAGCATTTTATAGTCTAGTTATTATTATTGTCAGTCAGCACCTTAAGCAAAGCTCACAAACACACTCAGTAAACAACCAGTTGCACTTGAACCCCTTCAGAGTCTGGAAGCAGTGTTCTGCTCTTCACCCCTGCACATTTCGCCCCTTCTTGTCTCACATGCTTCCTGTTCTGGGCCCAATGCGTCCGTGTGCCTCGAGACACTCAGATATTTTAGCCCAGTAAGTAAGCTGGCTTGGTGTTGGGCCATGTTAAGCCCCAATGTAGCTGATGAGTTTTAATGTGTTCCCACAGCACACCAGGCTCTAATCTGCAGACGTCCATTAGAGGGTCCCGGCAGACCCTGTCCTGATCTACGGGGGGTCAGAAGTCAACTCCAACATCTGGCAAAGCTCCAGTTTCTACACTGCAATGACACCGCTTTTAATCACACTTACACCCAGGAAACACCGCCTACTTAAGCAGTGTGTGTGTGTGTGTGCCATAGGACCTTTTCTACCTACCTACCTACCTACCTACCTACCTACCTACCTCTCTACCTACCTACCTACCTACCTACCTCTCTCACCTACCTACCTACCTACCTACCTACCTACCTACCTACCTACCTACCTACCTACCTACCTACCTACCTACCTACCTACCTACCTACCTACCTACCTACCTACCTTCCTCTCTCACCTACCTACCTACCTACCTACCTACCTACCTACCTACCTACCTACCTACCTACCTACCTACCTACCTACCTACCTACCTACCTTCCTCTCTCACCTACCTACCTACCCACCCACCTACCCACTTAAACACCCACCTACCCACCTACCCACCTACCCACCTACCTACCTACCCACATGGCAGGTTAAATAGAGCGGCATATTAAGGAGACTCTGGTTGGTTGGTTGTAGAGTGGCAAGGGGCGTTATGTATGACTGCAGCATAAGTGCTTGAGTTGACTGCCTGAACTAGGTCGCAGGCTTCGCCCCATTAAGTGCCTTTAGCAATGACAAACTTAATGGAGAAGATAGGACGGACAGTACCACAGCAGTAATGTTGCAGGCATTACAGTGCCTTTTATTTAACTTCCTGTATTGGATTAAATACTTTACTGATGCTGGACTATATTGTTGTTATAATGTGTGTGTCTCATAACTATTACAAAAAACAATAAGTTTTAATTTACCTGAAGTTTTTTTTGTGTTTTGAGACGAACACTTCCTCACTGACTGCTCATATTCCACCCATAGCTGTGCGAGAGGAAAGATCTGTCTTTGAATTCCCTTGCCCATGATTGTTTCTTTAAATCTGATATTTTAAGTCTTGTTGGAGAGTTCAGGAAACTGTTGCTGTTGAGGAAATGTTGATTCAGTGCATTCAAAAAAGGGCTGAACAATACAAACGTTGCATGACTTCCTGTATGAGCAAAATGTGTCTGTTCACACTGCTGCAGGTGAGCTTTTGAAACCAATATCTTTACAAATTGCGACCTAATAATTCATCCTATTTGGCTTCACTGAACTCACAACCAACTTGTGTTTTAGGAAGGTCACTCGTCATTAATCCTATTCTAATCTGTCAACCTAAAAAGCAAGTCAAACCAAGCAGTCCTAACTCACACTGATCTACTTTGGTTTCATTTGTAACGTTATCTTAAAATCAGAAGAGACACACAGAATTTTAAAAGCAGTCCTAAATGCTCATGTCTGTCTAAGACGAAATATATGTTCTTAAAGCACAGTAAAACTATTTAAGGGCCTTAAGTTGAATCTTTTTTTCTAACTTTACAACAATGACGTTTGGCACTGTTGCTAAAAAAAGTAAATGGATCCTTTTCAGGTCATAGGATTTAAATCAGTGCGTTGTCTAAAGACACAGCAAACAATAGGATTAGACTAGATCGACACACAACCTGACTGTGCGCAGAACAAAAGGCTCTTAATTGCAGTGCTCCTACTATACAAGTACTCCTTTAACTGTTGTGCCTCTGTTGTGGCAGAGCCTTTTCATTCAGAGCCCATTTACACGGGAACGCAAACTAACCAAATTCGATATCAAAAAAGTCTTCCGTTCACACGAGACCGCTCGACCCGCTGGAGACGCTGTAGTACATATGCCGGGCCTGTAAGTGGCGCTGTACTTCCGCCACAAAATACACGAAAAGCAGCGAAGAAGACCCCGAGCATGGTTGCCATGGTTGCCCTTGTGTATTCTCCGCGGTGGATTTAGCAACATGTAGTTCATGTAGTTCTCCATGTCCACGTGTTGCTCATGGTTGTGGCAGAGGAGCAGTAGATTTTGTACTAACATCTGTAGCATGGTCAGTAGCGTCTGACAGTAGCTACTGACCATGCTACAGCAGTGAGCAGCAGAGGTGCGGAGAGGCGGGGCTATGGCTTCATCGTTATCAGGAACATGATCGTATAGGACGTACACACGGAGCCGTTTGGCCCCCCAGAGCGTTTGCGCCGCAGATCTTTCCACCTTGGGACCCGTTATCGTTTTAGGGGTCCGTTTCTCGTGTGAACGAACGGGCTATACGAAAGAGAAAAGTAGCGGATACAACCCGTGTAAACAGCACATCAGAGGATCTTTGGAATCGTCTTATATTTCAGACACAGAAAGTTAATTTCGTTGACTCCTTTAAAAGCAAACTCAAAACCCATCTCTTCGCATCTGTCTTCCTTGTAAACTAGTTTCCATCTCCATTAGCATCACTTCAGTCACGTGCTTTCATCACATGGCAATACTTATGATGTTGTATAATTCCCAAAGATATTGAAGTGACTGTTATTTTGTTTCTATTGATTGTTGAGTTTTTATCTTAATGTGTGCACATGTGTCTGTTGATTGTGTATATATAGGATATACATATTTGTATATATTTGTATTTTTGTATTTGGGATTGCTGGAAACGTATTTTGATCTCTCCGTCTGTACACACAAACTGAAAGATTGACAATAAAGTTGACTTTGGCTCAGGGTTAGGTAACCCTAAGCCCTAACCCTGATAATACATTTGGATCTGACTTCCAGTGTTGATTAGGGAGGCAGACAGTGTCCACACATGTAAGAGTGGGCTGAAGACTTTCCTCTTTAGTTCAGCGTACAGTTAGGACTGGCTTTTGAAAGAGAAACTTCTGCAGCAATGGAGAGTCAGGACTCAGAGAGACACGAGGAGAGTTGGAGCTTTGATGTCAAACACTGGTAGTTTATTACAAGTCAACGGCCGGAGAATTCATATCACAAGTCACAGCAGCAAAAGGTGCTGACTGCACGGGTGGGTTGTCATGTCAATTCTGATCAGCCTATCTCTCGATAGACATCTGTGGAGCTACAGGAGATATCCCCCAACTAGAAATACTCAATCACTTGTCAGTGGTGTTTAGAAGCCAGCATTCTCACAGTCGTAAACCCCCCCATCAGGCCATAAAACTGACACTTAAGTGCTGGAGCACATTCCTTAAAGGAGATAACAGAATATTGGTTGGTTATTAACGTCAACAGGCAATAAGGTTAAATATCGGAGGAGTAAGGAGTAAAGACAAAATGATTCCCTCACAGCTTTAAACTCACTTTTAAACATCTTATAAACATTTTATGGAATTTTAATTATTGTATTTGTGAGGGAATAATTCTTCCTTACTCCCAAGATATTTAACCTTATTGCCTGTTGAGGTTTACGACCAAACCCTGGCTCTGTTATCTCTCTTAAGGAATGGGAGGCTCCAGCTATCTTGATAAACCAGTTCAACTCTCGGTCACGAAATGGTTTACGGCTGTGGGAACGCTGGCTTTCTAAGCTCCACAGATGTTTACGCCTCCCCCAATATGCTCATTAACTCTCTGTAAACTAGTTAAAAGATCTATCCAGAGATAGGCTGGGCAGAATTGACATGACAACCCACCCGTGCAGTCAGAACCTTTTGCTGCTGTGACTTGTGATATGAATTCTCCGGCCGTTGACTTGTAATAAACATCAGTGTTTGACATCAAAGCTCCAACTCTCCTCGTGTCTCTCTGAGTCCTGACTCTCCATTGCTGCAGAAGTTTCCCTTACAGTATTCTAACTGTATTTGTGTCATTGTGTTTTGTACCCATTCATCTGTATTTTCACATTTATCCTGTCTTTTTACTCTATTCTCAGACATGTTTGTTGTTGTTTTTACATTATCATTCGTGTTTGTTGATTTGTGAAGCCCTCTGAGACAAATGTGATTTATGACATATATAGGCTATATAGATACATTTGAATTGAATTGATTTGAATATAGTGGGTTAAAGGTCGCTAATAAACGTGTGTGTTGGTGTGTGTGCTCCTGGCCTCTCACCGCTGCCCAGTCTCATGAGTAGTACGTCCTGCAGCCTCCTGTTGAAGTCCCTCAGCTCTTTGACTTCTGTCAGCAAGCTGCCGTACTCCTTGAGCTTCTTGGCCTGCTGCACTAGCTGCCTGCGGGTCCTCTCCAGCTCCTGCTGCAGCCTCCTCATCTCCTCCTCCTGCTGCCTGTAGCTGAGCACCAGCTCCTCGTACAGGACTCTGGGAACCACCGCTGCAGACACACAGTCCGTTTCCACCTCCAGAAGCTGCTGCGGCTGTGGTGGATGATGATGAGGCTGATGAGGCTGATGCTCTGCCTCCATATCTTCATCTTCGTCGTCTGCATCCTCTCCCTCTTCACCCAGCCGGTCCTCATCCAGGTCTTCCTCTCCCTCCATACAGGAGCTGGCTGCGTTCCTCTCGAGGCGAGCCACTACTGCTGCGAGGCTCTTAGAGGAGTTTGAAAGGGGCCGTCCGTGGTCCTGAGACAAGGCCTGGAACAAATAACAAGGGTTCATTTAGGATATCAAAGTCAAAGGCAACTTTATTGTCAATCTTTCAGTTTGTGTGTACAGACGGAGAGATCGAAATACCCTTTCCCACAATCCCTAATACAATACGTTAATAACCGTGCAATATATACCTAGCTGCTAAATCCTCAGAACTGTTACAGGATGTGTATTTTGTAAATTGTGTAACTTTTTTTATTATAATACTTTTGTATGCTTCTTAGGTAACATTGAGCTGTCTTTGGCTCGTTTCTGCTGTAACATCTCCCCTCTGTGGGACTAATAAAGGGATTCTGATTCGGAAAAACAAATATATATACAAATATGTATATACCTATATATACATAATCAACAGACACATTTATACACATATTAAGACATACATAAAAGCACAAGAATCAATATATACAAAATAACAGTCACTTCAATATCTTTGAGAAATGTACATTAGTGCAAGACTGTCCATAGCAGCTTAAAAAGTGCCTTGTGTGTGTGTGTGTGTGTGTGTGTGTGTGTGTGTGTGTGTGTGTGTGTGTGTGTGTGTGTGTGTGTGTGTGTGTGTTGAGTGTCTGAGTGTGTGTGGTTTTAAAGTCCAGTGGGGCGGGGGGGGAATACAGGCCGATGTAGTGACATGTGCATTGTAAAAACTTTAACAAGTTGATCATTAAAACACAAAACAGGTGTTTGGAAGAGGGCCGAATACACTTTAACAGAATATCTCAACGGTCTGCTGCATCAGTGCACTTAATGTGAGATGTTGTGATTCAGTTGAACACTTAGCAACAACAGGCAGTTTGTTTTGACTGTTGATCTCACAGGAACTGGGAGAAGAGGAGTCAGCGAGTTCTTTGATGAGCCGCTCAGAGGATTTGTCTGTGGAAGGGCAGCTGTCCAGAGTGCTGAATTTGTGTTAATCCAGCATATGGTAAAAATAGCATGGGGGAGTTTGGGTGTCAGCCAAGCTTATTGAAGTGTAACAAAGTTTAACCAATAGATAGGTTAGATACAAATAATGATGTTCCTGTGTATGCATCAACATGACACATGCTGTCATACATGTGCCCACGGTTAGTGCTGATATAAGTGTGGTTCAATGAGGACAAAATATTAAGGGTCCTTAGTGACATGACACAAGATGGTCAATATAAGTGGGATACTTCACTAGAAATGCACTAATCTGAGCCACCTCAAATATGGTTGATTTTAATTTGTTATCAATCAGAGTTTATTTTATTTAATGTCACATATTTTAGATTTTTCTCAGTGGACTTTACAGTTTGTAGAGAATATGAATACCACACACTCTGTCCTTAGACCCTCACATCGGACAAGGAAACCCCCCCAAATAAAAACCCCAGTTAATGGGAGAGACCCCCGAGTTAATGGGAGAGACTCCCCAGTTAATGGGAGAGACCCCCCAGTTAATGGGAGAGACCCCGAGTTAATGGGAGAGACCCCCCAGTTAATGGGAGAGACCCCGAGTTAATGGGAACATTGATAATACTTCTGGGAGAGAAACAGAGGAGGGATCCGAAGTGCAATAGCTGTCGTGTGTACATTGAAAAGATAATAGATAAATATTACATCATTAATTTAACGTCTTTGAGCATTAGGAAAAGCGCTATACAAATCCCATGTATTATTATTATTTATTATTATAATATATTGATATACAATATACCATAACAAAGTTGTAATTGACTCGTTCTACAGTATTATTAGATAAGATCTTTCAGTGTAAACAAGGGGGAAGTTTGATGGATTTCATCACTGGTGTCACTAAGAGCACAACTGGGTGTATTATGAAGTGTGATATCTGATCTATGGAGCCTACCTTTTTATGTCTGAGTGGCATTCTCTCCTCTCCAAAATTGTTCTCAATTGAGTTTCCTGAATTCTTGATGGACATCTTGGGAATTTTCATCTTCTTTTGCATTATACTGTCTTCAAATTCCTCTACTGTATCTGTGGAGTGCAGAAATAAGAAGCAGGGAGAAACTCGTAAAGTTTTCAAAAAGTTTTCATAAAACTTAAAAAAGTACCTGTAGAATTATTTCATCCATTTGTCAAACTGGAGCAGAGGGCGCTTGGTCTCTCCATTCTGCTACAACAAACCAACTTTAGCACCCTTAGCATAGAAGTTAAATGTAAGATAAACAGATACACATAGTCCTGGCATCACGGCTGTAACACAGTGTCACTCACTGCTGCTGTGTGAGGTGTGTTAAACAGGTCGGTGAGGACCAGACAGCTCAGTTTGGGGATTAGTGATGCAGCTAAAATCGAGCATGGAAAACCACCGTGAGCAAACATCACTGAGACTAACGTTAAGCATGTTATTTTACACCACATGTATGCGCTGTCATGAAGCAGCCATGACATGTCACTGACAGCTATATGTCCATTCATATCTGGTGATGACTGCAGCACCGCATCCGCTCTGTGGCATACACCAACAGATAAGCTAACAAGCTAACCGCAACCCAGAACAGGGGCTTCAGCTACAGTCTAGTCTACATGTCTAGACCTTTAAAATATACACATGAGGGGTCCACCACTGTCACATGTGTTTACCATGTTGTGACGCGGCTGCTAACTAGCGCGTCAGTGCTAACATGCTAACGCGGAACGAATACACATGAAGCTAGCAAGTGTTAGCTGCGTGTTGTAAACAACCGAGGTGCCTGTGTAATGCCACGTATTAAACGACACAAAAACTACTCTATCGAAACAAACAAGCACTCTGGGAGAACAACACCCTGAGTGTTTATAGTCTGCATTGCTGTCAAGGTATGGCTACCTACCAAACTTATCTTAGCATATCTCACTAGCTTATCTAGCTAGCCGAGGACGTTGTTGTGGCTTCAGTGTCAGACAGCTGATCACGTCTCTGACAGATCGGATGAAAAAAGGACCGGCTTTGACACCCTGACACGTTCCGCGCACGTCAACGTTACTTAGTGATGAAAAAAGAGCATTCAAAAGGAGAACCGCTGATGTATTAAGAGGTTAACTTACCTGCAAGGGCAAGGATCTGCGCTTCGCTCGGCTGGCCTGCACTGCTGCCATTCTCTTCAGTTCTGTGAACCAGATACACCTTCTGATTATCAAAATCTGTCCTGTGCAGAGGTCTGAAATCTTCCACTGTGGAAACGGGCAACGCGTAGCACATATCGTCTTCAAAGAATCTAACAAAAGCATACATTATTTACTTCTCTTTGGTCCTGCACTTTGGATATGGTTGACAGTTTTTCCTCACAAAGTATTAGAAAAAAATATATACACATAGGGGGGTTGGGGAGGGTGTCTGCGCTCGGCTACTCTTGCCTGGTCCACATCACCAGGGAAGATCATCAAGGCATGAGTAATAGACATAACATCAACTTTACTGTAAGATAAGTATTAAAAAACTACTTATTTTATTTATGTAAACATTTAAAACACTATCTCATAGCACATGTAGTACTGTTTATTTCAAATATCCACATATTAATATATCATTACAGTATACAGTATGTATTCTACTGCGTATTATTTCTGCTTTTATCTTATTCTATCTTACATGTACATAGTTGACTTAATCCTGTATTTTACTTGCACCATTTTTCATTGCACTATTTCACTTCCTTATTTATTTTATGTCGTAAGTATATTGTATATTGCACTGTTGATTCGGCCTTGGGACCTAACATTGTCATTGCAAACAACTAGTCTTATAGCTATTGTGCAAATGACAACATATGAATCTTTGAATCTTGAATAATAAATTCATTTTTGATTTCTTAAGATATCCAAAATCAAATCAACATATTTAAGAAAAGTGTGTTTAGTTCCAAGAATAGTTCTTAAAAGGATGAAGCAGGACATGACAGCTGTCATGATTCATTGTGATCAATTAAGACACCAATTACTTCTCACTCTAAGGTCATTGTTTCGGGGAATACATGGTGATTACCTGCAGCTTCTCCTCTGCTGCTGCATCTCAACAGAAAGACTTGAGGCCAGCTGACGGAAACAAACTCTTTGTTATTGTCAGACATGCAGGTGGTTATAAACACGGGATGGATTCCTCTCAGTTGTTTCTCTAATGGAGAGCACCACAGTCGATAAATGACACTAACAATTTCGTTCTGCTTCGGCTGCTGTAATTGAAAAGTAAGTGATGCAGAACTTTATAAAGCCTTTTTCCCCTCTCTGATATTTCCTTTCATAGTTTCAGACATTTAGTTAGTTATGATTAGGCCTGTTTGAAATGCCAGCTTCCCTCTGATGTTGTTCAGTGTGCTGTATGACCGCTTCCAGAGTCTGTTAGATGTATACAAGATCATTTAGAAACAAACAAACAAAGCTATAACCATAACTCTCCAAATATAATAAATGTCATTATATGTCAGTTATTGGAGCGGTGTTTTCAATACAAGGGAGTTGTTACATGCTTTGCTTTGGAATAGCTCACTGAAGCACACTTAAATATATTTACAGAAGCTACATCGTGCAAAAGACAGTATAATTAGAGTACTTTTAGGCATGGTAATTCCTGTACAGTATCAATGCACTGACGCCTTGGCAGATTGCCTGAAACTATATCAGGAATGAGAGTGATGGACAAGAGATTGGAGAAGCTTCAACAAGTCGAACAGAGGATTACTGCTAATCTGATCTTCTGTTCGATGTGCTCGTCAACATGAGGCTGCTCACTTCCTGCAGTCTTTCAAGCGGCCGGAGTTTAAAGAGGAACACTTGTCCATTTCAAAGTCTGGTGTGATGTTACTACAGCAAGTTCAGTCAAAATGCAAACTTCAAAGCTACATTTCCTAAATCCTTACACGTTCATGTAGACCAGGGGTGTCAAACTCAAGGCCCGGGGGCCAAATCCGGCCCGCGACCTAATTTGATGTGGCCCACAACGAATATAATATACAATACAATACAATTGGTGTAATTGTTGAATATTTACTTTCAATAATTTGCCCTAGACTTCTGCTTTCAGACGTAGTTATTTAGGAAGATATTACCAGACCTGATAATAATCCAATGCAGGGACAACAATGTAATATAATACATTATTTAATATATATAATATATTTACATGTATATTTATTAGGGCCGGGACTCGATTAAAAAAATTAATCTAATTAATTAGAGGCTTTGTAATTAATTAATCGAAATTAATCGCATTTTTAATCACATATAAATATTTGACCTAAGAACAGTGAGAAGCAATTTTTTTCACATGGATTTTAGTATACCTATAGGCGCATTCACACAGCAGTACTTTTCCCACAAAGGTTCATGAGAATTTAGTTCATGAGAACTCATACCTGGGGGAGGATTAGGCAAATGAAGCCGCTGACGTCACTTCTTCTTCTTCTTCTTCTGCTTTGGGTTTACTGGCAGGCCGCAAACCACTTCACGGCGTATACTGCCGCCCAAAGTCCCCGGCCGGAAGTCCCCGGAGTTGGGGAAGGCTTCAGTAGAAGCTGCTGGGAGTCCCAGCAGCTTCTACTGAAGCCTTCCGAGTAAATCGCCAGAACGCCGACACCTTCTCATCTCCACCGCTCCCATGTTTTATTTTGTGTTGCCATAAGTTAGTCTCTCTGCGTTTCTGCGCTGGGCTAATGCTAATAATGCTAATGCGAGGATAATAAAATGGCGGCTTCACAACACTTTTTGGGAGTTTTACGGGGCGTGGTTTGCAATCCGCCCAGCCAATCAGAAATATAGCTATTTTCTCACAAGAGAGCCGTACGAAAGTCCCTGCTCTCTAGCAGCTCTCTGCTCTCTAGCAGGGACTTTCGTGGGGGTAAAAAGGTTCTCATGAACTAATTTTAGTACCGGCTCTTTTTGGTGTGAACGCGATAAAAGAGGCTAACGTCCACGCTAGCTGCTATATGTTTTGCATTGAGGTGATACTTGAGGCTTGATGTGCTGCGGTGATATGCGAATTCCTTTTTGCATAATTTGCACACAACCGTGCTCTTATCGACGCTTCCATCCGTCCGTTTTTTAAAACAACATTTCCCACTGTTGTTCACTGTGGTTTGTTGTTGTCTGAAGTCATGAACGTTAGTTGGTGCTCCAGTATAATCGGTACGCCTGAAACTCATCGAGTGAGAAACGTTCCGCGGTGCAAAAATAAGTGCGATTAAAATACGTTAATTTTTTTAACGCGTTAATTTTTGTGTAATTAATTAATCTTAATTAACGCGTTAAAGTCCCGGCCCTAATATTTATATAAATTACAACCGGCCCTTTGAGTGCAACCATAATGCTGATGTGGCCCGGGATGAAATTGAGTTTGACCCCCCTGTAGACATTACATTACATTACATTTAGCTGACGCTTTTATCCAAAGCGACTTACAATAAGTACATTCGACCAGGAAGACACAACCTTGAAGAAAACAGAATCATAAAGTACATCAGGTTTCATAGAGCCAAACATTTCAAGTGCTACTCAACTGGCTTTAGATAAGCCAGTCCTTTATTAGTATAAAAGTGCTTCGTTAATAGTTCTAACGCTCGAAGAGGAGTCGAAAGAGATGAGTTTTCAGTTTGCGCCGGAAGATGTGCAAGCTATCTGCCGTCCTGATGTCAATGTCTACAAAGATAGAAGTCTGCCTAGAGACAAGCTGAGCAACTTAGATTTATTTTATTTGACGGATGTGTCAATGACATTCCCATTTACTACAGTAGACCTGCATCCTTCCAGAAACAACTTCCAATTGGTCAAACTAAAGTGAACTCCCCACAATGCTTTGCTTTCATTGACAGCAAGTCCCAGTGGCTGCCATGACTTTTTATTTCTATATAAATATGTATTAAATCGTTTTTTCCCAAAATTGTATAACTGTCACAAAACCTAACTCCCCCAGGAAAAATAAATTATTCACATTCTGATCATGTTGCTTTATTTTCTTATTAAATCAAATAACTAAACAAAACACTTTTTTTAACAAGTATTTTAATACTTTCTTATTTAGTTTTTAGCTTGTTGTAATTTGTATTTTCTTGGCTTTCTGATGACTGTTTTTTAATCTAATAATATAATATGTCTTAAGGCTTTTATGGTTTTTATAATATTAGTATCTATAATCTAATGACTAACACAGTCCTGTTCATGCCAATGTCCTTTGAACAGTTGAAAATACTGTTCATGTCTGATCTCCTACTCTACAGCATGTCAGCTTTTGTTGAAACTATTCTCATGCACTTAAAGTCTCACAGTTTAACTCATGTGCTCCTTTTAGGTTGTATCATTATTTCATGCTACGTTGCTCCACTGCACTGCTCATAGTCTGCAGGTTACATTACACATGGCTTTTCTTCTGGATTATCTAAACAAAAGCAACATTTCAAAGACTGCAGCCACGTGTTTGCAGGTATTGTTGGTTTATTTGCTAACACACACAACATCAAACAAACCTAGGATGCTACATTTCAGCCTCTCAGGGAGAACACTGATTTATTTAGGACCCACAACCAATGGGGCGAGCTATTGAAGTGCGTCACAGCTACAACTGGTAATGTACTGTCATTTTTAAACAGCCCATGTCCAGCCGCATGTTTTTATTTTTGCCAAATTAGACTCAAGACTCCTCTCTGACTTTTACATTACAGTCAGTCAGAGGCTTTTAATGAGAACATATTGAACATATAAGAGTAAGAATGCACTCTCGCACAGACAGACAGACAGACAGACAGACAGACAGACAGGCAGACAGGCAGACAGACAGACAGACAGACAGACAGACAGACAGACAGACAGACAGACAGACAACAGACAGACAGACAGACAGACAGAGAGACAGACAGACAGACAGACAGACAGACAGACAGACAGACAGACAGACAGACAGACAGACAGACAGACAGACAGACAGACAGACAGACAGACAGACAGACAGACAGACAGACAGACAGACAGACAGACAGACAGACAGACACACACTTCATTTGTAATCACAGGGCCTGGTGCAACAGTTAGGTAAAAAATGACCTTTCCAAATCCATAACGGTTTTCAATTATCACACTTTAGATACCAGTTAAATGCTGTGGGTCTGTTGTTGGGTGTTGACTTTTCAACATCACGGGAATTAAAAGCACAGCTGCTATGAGGTTAATAAATCCAATCAGCCCTTTGTTTTCATAAATAATTACTTTAACAAACAATATCCACTGAATTGTGATAAACTATTGACATGCTAAAGCAGGGGCTGGCCAACCAGTCAGAGGTTAAGAGCCACATTTTTTCTATGTTTCTGCAAAGAGCCACATCAAACACACAGTCACTGATACCGCTTGTTTCAGTTTTTTGTTTTCTGGAGACAAGATTTCAACCACGTCACTGATGCATCTTTGTGGCATTGGGATATATATTTTTTAAATCCTCTGGAGCAGAGAGAGGAGCTGTGGATTATTGTTATTGATTAATGCATCAGTGTTTCTTAGGGTCAAAAACACTAAACTCACAACTTAAAATGAAAGCTTTTATCTTATTTAATAAAAGAGCACATGTTCAATATGAAAAGTGACAGTAGTTAAGATTATTTGCAATTTGGTGCGATATATATATTTAAAAAAAAAAATTATATATATTTTTTAAACACCTTGAATTTCAGGGGGGGGCGCGGGGCTCCGTTGGCGGGAAACACTGGATAGTGTTTAATCAACGATAGGTTTTCCCCCCCTCAAAGGTGATTGGTTCACTGCATCGCAGGTATTATTGTGATTGGCTCTTGGGCCACATCAAAATTAGACGCGCTGTCATCCTCTCATACTGACACCTGACACCACACATACACAAATAGGGAGAGCCGGGACGAAAGTAACACGGGACGAAAGTAACACGGGACGAAAGTAACACGGGACGAAAGTAACACGGGACGAAAGTAACACGGAACGAAAGTAACGGAGCGATTTTATCCGAGCCCAAACAACTTTGACCGGCCAAATTACGTCAGAATTATCAGCATTCAATACTTAACAGACCTACTAAATATCAGGTTTAACTGTCAGGAGTAGCTAGTGTTGTCACGATACCAACATTTTGGTTTCGATACCAAGTCAAGAATTGCGATTCCGATTCTTTTTCGATACTTTTCTTAAAAAAAGGGAAACAGTCTTAAATGTAATTTATTGTGCTTTATTTCACACCAGAACCATAACACACACTTTTAAACAATGAGAACAATATATAAAATAAATGACAATAATTTGTATTAAATACAATTAATACATTTCTTACAGACGGGCCTCTTGGTGTCCGTAGGCTTGCCCTCACTGTCAGAGATATCGCTCAAATACTTCCAAATTTTGCTTCTGGCGTCTTTGTTGTCAACAAGCCGAGGCGCAGCGGCAGTTGCACTCCCACTTGCAGCCATGCTTCTCGTTTTCTCACATGCTCTGGCAGCTAGCGCGTGCACGAGAGAGGGGAGGCACTTGAGTGTGCTTGAGAGGGGAGGGACTTAGAGCGTGCTTGAGAGGGGCGGGACTTAGAGCGCGCTTGAGAGGGGCGGGACTTAGAGCGTGCTTGAGAGGGGCGGGACTGCAGGCACGGCTGCAGTGCAGGGAGTGGAAGCAGAGCGCTGAACACACACGGCTCTTATTAAAACGGCGCTTTCTCACCGGAGTACTTTCCCCCGTCATTCTTAAAGTACCGATATTAATGAAACGGAGGAATCGTAACGTTTTTAACGGCAGGGTATCGCGGTACCTTTCAAGTATCGGTACACCGTGCAACACTAGTCAGGAGTCAGTGTCTCTCCCCCAAACTCACACATAGGCTATACAATTCGATATGAACTGAAGAGCCGCATGAAACTAGGCAAAGAGCCGCGGGTTGGCCACCCCTGTGCTAAAGGTACAGTGACTCATTCACATGAAAAGAATATCTCTAGATTGTATTTTAGTTATATTTTCTCTGCAGGGCCATTGACTGGGTAAAGCCTAGCGTCAGGACAGGAGCCAGACATCATGTCCTGCCTATTAGCTCCACACTGCCAGGCTCATCTATCTTTATTGGTCATCCATTAGCCTGTATTAAAGGGAGACACGGGATAATAGCAGTAATGATGCTGATGATGGAATTAGACTGCGGGTACACACGTCATCGTTGCAGTGTTGCGCTTGGAATCACAAAGAGTTCAGACGGATGGAGGGACGGATGAGATAAACGAGCACTTTTTAATTTCCCTATCAGGGTATGTGTGTAAATATGCGACAAAGAAATAAAAGAGAGCAAGATGAGACCGTGCAATTTAGGTGAAAAATGTCTGCGGCGTCAATTTAGCGTAGACAGTCAATCTAAAGGCAGCACCTGTGCCAATGTGCAGGACGGACAGATGCTGGTACAGGTGTGTGTGTGTGTGTGTGTGTGTGTGTGTGTGTGTGTGTGTGTGTGTGTGTGTGTGTGTGTGTGTGTGATGATGGTTGGCAGGGGCGAGATCCAGCCTGAGCAGCACACACACACACACACACACACACACACACACACACACACACACACACACACACACACACACACACACACACACACACACACACACACACACACACACACACACACACACACACACACACACACACACACACACACACACACATAAATGACACTGCCAGGCACGATGGAGGGATCATTAAGGCGACTTTTAAGATGCTCTAAGATCAGCGAGAGCAAAATGGAGATATGGGTGTGACGGATTCAGAGGAGTCTTTTATGGTCAGTGCGCCTCTGCGATCAATCACAACTGTTTACAATCCAGGGTAAAAAAGCATCTCCCTCATTCGGTTGGAGGCACGTCACCAGTCTTTCTCTTATTATGCCTCTTAATTAGCTTCGCATGAATTACTAATCAACCGTGAAGAAGGCATTCACCAATTTGAAAAGTGATAGCCCATGAAATGAACAGCACAGCCTCAAACAGGCACATCAGTTACTAATGCTGCACAGACAGACCTTTGACTAAAAGAGAGAGACAGAAAGACGGACACACACACACACACACACACACACACACACACACACACACACACACACACACACACACACACACACACATCTAAAAGCAGACAGTTATTGTGAATAAATCCTTCATTAAGTATTTAGAGTGGACGCAGCGCTGGCCGTGCCTCATGCTGTGTTTAGTCAGTGATCCACCCAGGAGACATTGATCTTCTTCATAAGAAACATAATGACCACCAGAGAAATACTGATCATATTTCAGCTCCAGTCAATTCAGTTCATTAGGGCCGCTCTACCTCCAACTGCGGCCCAGTATTGATCTCTCCACTGTCCCCACACTGTTATTCTGCACTAACGAGATAGGGAACTCGCAGGAGTGTAATTTATACAGTGGGAACAGCAAGAGGAACAACAGACATACAGGGAACAAACAAGCAAACAAATATGAAATACTGAATATTTCCACATCTGTGAAACACGGACTGTCTCTGTGTCCTTAGATTTCGCGATGGTATACATTTAAAAAAAACTATTTTACAAGTATAAGTCCTTTATTTAACTTACTGCGAGTAAAATCAGCCCAACAGAGTATGTTCCTGAACCCAATTACAGAAAATGAACGGCTTGATATTGTTAATATTCAACACAGTAAACAGTCCAAAGATTATTTAGGACTTAGTGTGAATATTGTTAAACAAGTTGCACCAAACATTGTAGCCCCCCTAGTAAATATATGCAATAAATCGTTCCAACAAGGTATTTTTCCCAAGGAAATGAAAATCGCGAAGGTGATTCCGGTTTTCAAATCTGGTGATAAATCTAGTTTTAATAATTATAGACCCATTTCTTGGCCCCAGCCAATATGGATTTCAGAAGAATCACTCTACTTCTTCAGCAGTAATTGAACTGGTTGAAGAAATTACCAACAACATTGAGAAAGAAATGATTACAGCTGGTGTATTCATTGACCTTAAAAAGGCTTTAGATACTGTGAACCATACTGCTACACAAATTAGAACATTATGGCATAAGGGGTCAAGGGGTTTAACTGGTTTGCAGTTAATAAATGATCCCTTAATGTGGCCAAAACAAATGACATGTTATTCAATACAAAGTCTGAGAGTAGAAATGACTATTATACGGATTTGCAATACTGAGAGAGAGAAAGTTGGTGCATGTACATTTTTAGGACTCATTGTTGATGAAAAACTCAACTGGAAGCACCATATACATTATGTACAGACTAAACTGTCAAAAATAATAGGTATTTGGTATCGTACTAAGAACATTCTCCAGGAAAAAATACTCTTTATTACTGCTCCGAAATATGGGGAAACACGTACGCAAAAAATCTACAAAAAATAATAATATCTAAAAAAAAAGTATTACGAATCGTCTGTGGTAAATATGAACACACAACTCCCATATTTAAAAAACTCAATCTATTCAAATGTGTTGATATAGTTAAGCTTAAAACAGTACTGATTATGCACAACATGTTCCATAACAAAATGCCTACTAACATTCAAAAGCAGTTCCAAACCACAGTCAGGAAATACCCAACCAGGCATCCTAACTGGTTGTGTAGCAAGCCCTGTGGAACAACCATCAAATCACAGCTGATCCATAATCGTAGTTAGAACGTGGAATGGACTTCACCCAGACCTTATTACTAGTCATCAACAATTCAAAACTAAAGTAAAAACAATTATATTTGCAGATTACTCCAGCTAACAAGTATTTGATATTCCCAGTATTACTTATATATGCATTTACTTTTTTCTTGCCCTAACTTTTTTTTTTTTTTTTTTTTTTCCAGTGTTCATTAGTTTTCTATATTTTGTTGTACCATTATTATATTGATGCTAATGATGATGCACGGGAGAGCTATGCTTCAGCCCTCCCGCTTCTACTCATTTTGTTCATTTGTGTGTATGAATTATACGTTTTTGTTTTTGTATGATTTTAGTAGACTCTTTAAAGTAGAGACACTACATACTGATATACACCTGAACATCAGCAGGAGAGGACTCTTTAAAGTAGAGACACTACATACTGATATACACCTGAACATCAGCAGGAGAGGACTCTTTAAAGTAGAGACACTACATACTGATATACACCTGGACATCAGCAGGAGAGGACTCTTTAAAGTAGAGACACTACATACTGATATACACCTGAACATCAGCAGGAGAGGACTCTTTAAAGTAGAGACACTACATACTGATATACACCTGAACATCAGCAGGAGAGGACTCTTTAAAGTAGATACACTACATACTGATATACACCTGAACATCAGCAGGAGAGGACTCTTTAAAGTAGAGACACTACATACTGATATACACCTGAACATCAGCAGGAGAGGACTCTTTAAAGTAGAGGCACTACATACTGATATACACCTGAACATCAGCAGAGGAGTACTCTTTAAAGTAGAGACTCTACATACTGATATACACCTGAACATCAGCAGGAGAGGACTCTTTAAAGTAGAGGCACTACATACTGATATACACCTGAACATCAGCAGAGGAGGACTCTTTAAAGTAGAGACACTACATACTGATATACACCTGAACATCAGCAGGAGATGACTCTTTAAAGTAGAGACACTACATACTGATATACACCTGAACATCAGCAGGAGAGGACTCTTTAAAGTAGAGGCACTACATACTGATATACACCTGAACATCAGCAGAGGAGGACTCTTTAAAGTAGATACTCTACATACTGATATACACCTGAACATCAGCAGGAGAGGACTCTTTAAAGTAGAGGCACTACATACTGATATACACCTGAACATCAGCAGAGGAGGACTCTTTAAAGTAGAGACTCTACATACTGATATACACCTGAACATCAACTGGAGAGGACTCTTTAAAGTAGAGACACTACATACTGATATACACCTGAACATCAGCAGGAGAGGACTCTTTAAAGTAGAGACACTACATACTGATATACAACTGAACATCAGCAGGAGAGGACTCTTTAAAGTAGAGACACTACATACTGATATACACCTGAACATCAGCAGGAGAGGACTCTTTAAAGTAGAGGCACTACATACTGATATACACCTGAACATCAGCAGAGGAGGACTCTTTAAAGTAGAGACTCTACATACTGATATACACCTGAACATCAGCAGGAGAGGACTCTTTAAAGTAGAGGCACTACATACTGATATACACCTGAACATCAGCAGAGGAGGACTCTTTAAAGTAGAGACTCTACATACTGATGTGCACCTGAACATCAACTGGAGAGGACTCTTTAAAGTAGAGACACTACATACTGATATACACCTGAACATCAGCAGGAGAGGACTCTTTAAAGTAGAGACACTACATACTGATATACACCTGAACATCAGCTGGAGAGGACTCTTTAAAGTAGAGACACTACATACTGATATACACCTGAACATCAGCAGGAGAGGACTCTTTAAAGTAGAGACACTAAATACTGATATACACCTGAACATCAGCAGGAGAGGACTCTTTAAAGTAGAGACACTACATACTGAAATACACCTGAACATCAGCAGGAGAGGACTCTTTAAAGTAGAGACACTACATACTGAAATACACCTGAACATCAGCAGGAGAGGACTCTTTAAAGTAGAGACACTACATACTGATATACACCTGAACATCAGCAGGAGATGACTCTTTAAAGTAGAGACACTACATACTGATATACACCTGAACATCAGCAGGAGAGGACTCTTTAAAGTAGAGACACTACATACTGATACACAGCTGAACATCAGCAGGAGAGTACTCTTTAAAGTAGAGACACTACATACTGATATACACCTGAACATCAGCAGGAGAGGACTCTTTAAAGTAGAGACACTACATACTGATACACAGCTGAACATCAGCAGGAGAGGACTCTTTAAAGTAGAGACACTACATACTGATATACACCTGAACATCAGCAGGAGAGGACTCTTTAAAGTAGAGACACTACATACTGATATACACCTGAACATCAGCAGGAGAGGACTCTTTAAAGTAGAGACACTACATACTGATATACACCTGAACATCAGCAGGAGAGAACTCTTTAAAGTAGAGACACTACATACTGATATACACCTGAACATCAGCAGGAGAGGACTCTTTAAAGTAGAGACACTACATACTGATATACACCTGAACATCAGCAGGAGAGGACTCTTTAAAGTAGAGACACTACATACTGATATACACCTGAACATCAGCAGGAGAGGACTCTTTAAAGTAGAGACACTACATACTGATATACACCTGAACATCAGCAGGAGAGGACTCTTTAAAGTAGAGACACTACATACTGATATACACCTGAAGACGTAAAAGTGAAACCACTTGTTGAGCGTAATGTCTAATTTCAGGATCAAATAAATTAAATTCTTGGATTATGATTATTGATGCATTCATGTGTTCATCACAGCTGGAGCTAATTGTACTTTACATACTGCTGCTGGACGTTTAAACTTAACATTATTATTAGGTGATTTGTAATATGTTGTAGCTAATCGTTTGAAACTATGAAGTTTACAAATAAATGTAGGGGAGTAAAAAAAGTGCATAACCAAAATGTAGTGGAGTTAAAGTATAAAGTAACATAACAAAAAAGTACAACTTGAGTAAATGTATTTGACTTCTTCCCACCGCTGGCTATCATCAAACACCACACAAGAAATCCCTAAAAGTATCAAGGCTGTCCCCGGGTTCCAGAAAGATTTTTTTTCTGCCTCTAATACCCTTTCCATCGTCTCCCCTGCTCTAATCTCCACTTATCTGGCAGCCAGGTGAGCTGTGGCTGCACATGGCTGCTGGGCAGGCTTTGGTCTGAGGAAATACAGCTCATCTTAATGCTATTTCTTTCCCTTCCATTTGCTTCCTTTACCCTTTTCCTCCAGGGTGGCTGTCAGACAGAAGAGAGAGAACTTTGCTGCTGCGTGTGACAGCAGGAGCCGCTGGGATTGGACCACGAGACTCACAGGTGCACAGCATCTGACGGATAATAGCAGATAAAACCAGACCAACCAGCGGCTCCATGCTCTCCAGGGGACGGGGGCCCGGCATGTCGAGGGGCAAAGTGCTCTGACAACTAGCAGCCTTTACTTAACCACCCACAATCCAGACACGAACCCCCTCTCTTATTCACACACACACACACCAAGGACAGCCAAGGTCACAGAACTCAGAAACCCTCCGCAGATTCCTTCCTGCAGCTTACTGTACACTTGGGGGAGGTTAAGATTGATTCAGAGCTTAATACAAAGTGTTGGTACAGCTGCTGCGTCTGTAAAAGCACATCAAAACCCAGCAGTTTCTCTTTCGTTGCCACAACGCGCTGCTCTTTTAATAATGTTGTTTTAATTTCTGTTGAAAGAGCTGTGAGTCTCCAACGTGTAATAACATCTGTTTATTTTTCTCCCTTGTATGCTTATTGCATTTCATGTTTTTATTCATAACCAAATCAGTTTTTCATTGAACAAACCGCATTTTCATCTGTTTAAGCTAAAATAATGCTGAGACAAGCCTATTTAAATCTGTGGCATCTCCTGTCCGCCTTCAGGGTGCAAGGGGACGTGACAACAGGAAACACTGTCTGTCTTAACGTCACCCTCTCAGACACATTTAGTTCTGTACAGGAGGAAACAGTCAGGATGAATCTGGGAGTCAGGTGTGGCATCGCCTGAGACAAATAGCCTGACACAGTCCACTCCTCTGTGGTCACAAAGAGACAGTTGCACAGGATTTTAAGGTGGATTTTTGCCACACTCGCAGATGGTATTGTTGATCAATACGATAGACTGTATAAAGAAAGTGGATGCAGTCTCCCATTGGTTCGTGAGACTTGAGTTTGGCATTTTGGAAATCTTAACCTAGCTTAGCTAAATAAGGCATTTAAAGGAAACCACAATGTTGACATCAAATGTTAATAACAGTAAACAAAGTTTGTAGAAACACAAGGGCACCCTACCACCTGCCAATCACAAGGTAGCCACGCCCTTATAGTCAATTTGACCCGAAATGAACCTACTATTTGAACAATTAACAACATCCTCTATTGCACATGACAACTAGCAATGGAGACCATAACCCTGACAGGACTGTGTTTACTGAGGAATGATTCAACTAAGAATTAGGGTCATTTTCTCATTGACTTCTATACAATTAAAGACTCATTTTGCTTTTATCCCAACGAGCTTTATGAAAGAAAGCAGGTTTAAGGCACTTCCACATTGACGTCCCTTTCCTCTTGATCAAAACCATCACATTTATTGTCATCATCCACTGTTTTTGGACGAATATTCCTAAATCGAAAAACATTAGCAAATACTAAACATTTATTTCCAATGTCTTGAACATCTGTGTCATTCCTTGGTCTCCATTAGAGGTCAGTACAAAGTCACACACACACACACACACACACACAGACGCACGCACGCAGACACACACACACACACATACCATGTATACATCACTTCCGGGGACATTACATTGACTTACATGCATTTCCTGGAGACTTATCCTAACCTTAACCATAACCAACACATGCCTAACCCTTACCACAGTTATATTGTGGCTGTTTAGAGAGATGATATCCTAGCACACACACACACACACACACACACACACACACACACACACACACACACACACACACACACACACACACACACACACACACACACACACACACACACACACACACACACACACACACACACACACACACACACACACACACACACACACACACACACACACACACACACACACACACACACACACACACACACAGTGTCTTTAGGCTGCTGCTCTGTATCTGAACCCACCAGCTGATTTGCCAGTAAAAGCACGGCAATTAAAATTAAAATTCTCCTACGGAAATCAATAATGTATAACATTTTTATTTATACATACAGACCTCTACGTACACACCCATTGGGCGTTCATGCTCAACACGTAGATCTGAGATAACGACCTTGACCATGGCTGCCAGTAACTCCTGGCAACGTACCTGCACAGAATATTATCATATGAACAATTTAACAGAGTGACAGGTTATCGTATTAACAATTCATCTTAGCGCTGAAGCCTCACTATTAGGAATAGAATAGGATAGAATATATCTTTATTGTCATCATACAAAGTACAACGACATTTCTTTGGCAACCCTCACTGCAGTAACAAATAGACACAAATAAAGAAATGATAGTGGTAAAAGCAGAGGTAGTAGCGATGACAGTGCAACGAGATAACATTCAATGTCAATGTGCATATTTACACTTACAGTCTAAAAACGTTACATGTACAAAACTGTATACATGTAGTGTATTTCTAACTGTGTGTTCATAAAGGGTTTTAGTAACCAAAGGATGAAAGCAAAATAGCCTTTTAAATAGTAGAGGTTGCAGTCTTTGAACAGGTGTGATGCAATATCTAGCATCCTATAGGCTGTGAGTAACAGTTATATTGTGGCTGTTTAGATTGTTTAGAGAGACGATATCCAAGCACACACACACACACACACACACACACACACACATACCATGCATACATCACTTCAGGGGACATTACATTGACTTACATGCATTTCCTGGAGACTTATCCTAACCTTAACCATAACCAACACATGCCTAACCCTAACCCTTAACCTTACCCTAATCCTAACTAAGTCTTCACCCTAAAATTAATGATTCCCCTCATGGGGACCTCCATTTTGTCCCCATAAGGGAGGCGAGTCCCCACACGTGACTGTTTAAACAGATTTAGGTCCCCACAAGTATAGTAATGCTAGGACACACACACACACACACCACACACACACACACACACACACACACACACACACACACACACACACACACACACACACACACACACACACACACACACACACACACACACACACACACACACACACACACACACACACACACACACACACACACACTAACACAGTCCGAGAACTCAATCCAGCAGCCATAACACACAGACAGAGTGGCATCAACCTCTATTATCTAGTCCCTATGCTGCTAACACAAAAGGCTCCCTGGAACAAAAATCCAATCAGTCCTCAGTTGGAAGATTTTCTCCACAGCAGTGCTGAGCAACACTGGTGGCTCTGCTGCTGACAAAGAAATAATCTCAGAGCCCACAGCCTGTTCACAGCCTGTTTACCGTCACGTCGCCCTTTCAGGAAGAGGACAGACAGAGTCTACGCTGTCATTTACTGTCCTCTGAGTTCTCTGCTTTTCTCTGCATGCCAAAACATGAAACACATGGTTAACTGTGTGTACAGGGCGTGAAATTGCGGCATTTGCGACACAGAAAATATTTACTCTAAGCATTAGTTATATAAGCTTGACAATAAAAAAACAACCTTCAGCCATATAGGCGAGAGACAGTGTTTATGGACAGATATGTGCTCTCGTCTTTCGTCTGGTTTCTATTCCACACAGTCCCTTTTCTCTTCATCTGGTACATTATCACACTCCTTCATTCATTAGTATGCTGCTGCTTATTTAGCCACGCTGCTGAGAAGCCTTCTACAAAATCAACTGGAAAATACTCAATATAAAGCGGCCAACGCACCCCCCCCCTCTCCCTCTCCCTCCAATCCTTCATCTCCTTCTTTGTTTGTTTTATGTGTTTTTTTTTAACCACATCAAAATAGGAGCATAGTCCCTCATAATGAAGAGGAGGGAGATAAAATATGCAAATTCTCAGAGAAAATATATAATTAGGGTAATAATAGGAAATGTTGTTTTCACAGCTGCTCATTTACATAAAAGCATGATAGATTTTTTTTTGAAATCGTGTTCCCTCTTCCCTCCCTCCCTCACTCCCTCCCTCACTCCCTCACTCCCTCCCTCACTCCCTCCCTCACTCCCTCACTCCCTCACTCACTCCCTCAAGGTGCCACTAAAAACAAATCTCCGCAGCGCTCAAGCCCGAAAAGTCAGTCAACCTCGCAGAGATGGAGCCGCCCAGAGATTTCTATCAGCTCCGGTCTGAACTAACAGGAGGCTGAACACGATGTTTCAGGCTTTCACCTTCAGAACAACTGTCCGAAAAGCACAAGGTGTTCGGATGGGAAGAATATTTTAGACTTGCTGTTGTATTGAGTATTTAAGAAACGGGTTCTGGTTGTTTTGCACAGAAGGGTTGCAGAATTAATATTAAAAAGGAAATAGGGACTAGCGCAATATTCAAAACACAGAAAACACATTATTCTTTAGGGCAGGGGGGTCAAACTCAATTTCATCGCGGGCCACATTCGCATTATGGCTGCACTCAAAGGGCCGGTTGTAACTTTAAGACTATATAAAAATACATATATAAATATTTAACATATATAAAATAATGTATTATATTACATTATTAGCTCTGCATTGGATTATTATCAGATAGGGTAATAACTTCATAAATAACTACGTCTGAAAGCAGAAGTCTAGGGCAAATAATTGCAAGTCTCTTCAGTGAGAATGTCACAACATGATTTAAAAAGAAAAGCCATCATTCTGGAAAAAAAGTCAAAATAAAAAAAAAGTGACATTTTGAAAAAAGAAAAGTCAAATTCTGAGAAAAAAAGTCAAATTTGAGATGCATTGTGGGACATGTAGTTTATGGGCAACGTGCCTCTGTAAAGTAGCATGTAACCGTATAATAAAATCATATTTTTTGCAAGCTCTTGTGGGGCCACATAAAATGAAGTTGCGGGCCGGATTTGGCCCCCGGGCCTTGAGTTTGACACCCCTGCTTTAGGGTAAATATATGTTAAAATAGCATTTTGAATAAAAGTGTTTTAAGATAAGTTCTACCTACAAATCATCTTCTCCAGACTCCACACAACCATGATCATATAATATACTTATATAAAATGTTATTTGTGTATTTTTTATTTCACAATATGCTGTACAGTACTTCATTTTGCATTCTGTTTTTATGTTATCTTATTCTATTTCACATATAAAACGTTACTTATTTATGCATCTACTTGCACATCGGTCGCTTTCTCTGGCACTATTATTATTATTTTGTATTTTTTCATCTTGTATTGTTGGAGTAGCCTTGGAATAATGATTTTAAATCTTGAATATTTGAATATAGTGAATCGTTATTGCATTAAGAGTCAAAAATAATCGCTAAATGTAATTGTTTCTGAATTGTCCAACCCTATAGTACACCAACATACTGCTGCCACTTGTTACTGTATGAAACAATTCAAGGAGGCCTGATGCAGTGAGAGCACATTAAGAAGAAATTAGAGATCTTAGAGAACTTGTCTCTCTATTTCAAAAGGAGTGACAAGATCACAATTAGCATTTGGGTGCTTAAGATCGCTCCACACAACACTTCCACTACTTTGTTGGCTTTATCGTTAGATATGGATTTTTATTTGAGTTTTACAGTAATTAGGATGAAAGGAGATGAATGCAAGAAAGAGTGTAGATATCAGAGTAAGTCTAATGGCGCGTTTCCACTGCAGGCCTCGCTCGGCCTTATTAGGCCCGAATCACTTTATGCTGCGTTTCCATTACAGTTTAGGAACTGGGGTAGTTACTATAGTAACGCAGTGTAGGCGGAGCCGTGACGTCATCTTCAATGAGAGCCCCAGAAAAACAACACAGCCGTTAGCTCTTAGCACTCAGAGCTCACAGCTCCTCATATCTGTTCAGAAACTAGACAAAAGTTAAACAAGTACAAACCACAGACTGCCTGTGTCATGGAGAATACAGTCGCTGGTTTATTTATGTCTGTAGGCCGTTGTTGTGAGTGTGGACGGTCGGAGCATATATAACGTTAGCTTAGCCAAGCTACATTTAGAAAACACGCATTTTAAAAGGGTTTTTCGCCTGCCGTCTGTCTGCAGACTTGTCAAAGCATTAATTCATGGTTTTTACTAACCGGTATCAGTGTGTTGTTACTTCGGCATCATTTTGAAACGTGTATTACAATTAAATCACGGTCAAATATGTTCATCTTGTTGTAGTTGTAGCCCCCTGCCAGCGATTCTCTCTCTAGTTTAGCATACTCAGCCCGACTCAGCCTGGTTGTTCCTGGCCCTAGAACCACGATTTAGTCGGGCCAGAAAAAAGGTGAAAAAGTAGCCCCGGGCCAAAACTAGGCCAAGTGGAAACGCAACCAAAAACGGGCCCCAGCACGGCTCGGCACGCTTAAAGCGAGCTACCCGCTGCAGTGGAAACGCGCCATACGAGGGAATTTGGACAGCAGATAGAGAACAGCTGATGAAAGTCTAAAAAATAAATAAACTAGTACACATGAAGGGGTTAACTTCAAAGTCAAACAGTATAGTTAAACCTCAAAGAGTTTGAATATTCACCCTGTGTTTCATGAGGCCAGCCTTTCACAGGATTTAGAGGCAGGAGGGAAACTATTACTACACCCGTGTGACAGAACTCCATGAGTGCAATTTGCAAGAGGACCAACAAATATTCATCATATTCAAAAACAACAGCAGCACCACCGCAAAGACATAAACACATGATATACACCCGTTTGGATGGCTGCCCGGAGACTCTCATCTACAGAAAGGAAGGCTATTAAATGGCTGGGAGAAGCATCGCTGCTGCATTGTGGAATACAAAAACTCTAAATCTGACCCCGTGTTCACACTGCAGACAATTTACGCCATTTTCTGACACGTGTTATGCAAGAAAGGAACTGTTTAAGAGGCTCTATTCTGCTTTTTGGGGGTTCTCCTTTCCCTGTAGGGTGTTATTTAGATTTTAGTGCATGTAAACGGTCTGCAAAAACACTACATACTGATATACACCTGAACATCAGCAGGAGAGGACTCTTTAAAGTAGAGACACTACATACTGATATACACCTGAACATCAGCAGGAGAGGACTCTTTAAAGTAGAGACACTGCATACTGATATACACCTGAACATCAGCAGGAGAGGACTCTTTAAAGTAGAGACACTACATACTGATATACACCTGAACATCAGCAGGAGAGGACTCTTTAAAGTAGAGACACTACATACTGATATACACCTGAACATCAGCAGGAGAGGACTCTTTAAAGTAGAGACACTAGCCTACTGATATACACCTGAACATCAGCAGGAGAGGACTCTTTAAAGAGAGACACTACATACTGATATACACCTGAACATCAGCAGGAGAGGACTCTTTAAAGTAGAGACACTACATACTGATATACACCTGAACATCAGCAGGAGAGGACTCTTTAAAGTAGAGGACACTGCATACTGATATACACCTGAACATCAGCAGGAGAGGACTCTTTAAAGTAGAGACACTGCATACTGATATACACCTGAAACATCAGCAGGAGAGGACTCTTTAAAGTAGAGACACTACATACTGATATACACCTGAACATCACAGGAGAGGACTCTTTAAAGTAAGACACTACATACTGATATACACCTGAGCATCAGCAGGACTCTTTAAAGTAGAACACTACATACTGATATACACCTGAACATCAGCAGGAGAGGACTCTTTAAAGTAGAGACACTACATACTGATATACACCTGAACATCAGCAGGAGAGGACTCTTTAAAGTAGAGACACTGCATACTGATATACACCTGAACATCAGCAGGAGAGGACTCTTTAAAGGAGACACTACATACTGATATACACCTGAACATCAGCAGGAGAGGACTCTTTAAAGTAGAGACACTACATACTGATACACCTGAACATCAGCAGGAGAGGACTCTTTAAAGTAGAGACACTACATACTAATATACACCTGAACATCAGCAGGAGAGGACTCTTTAAAGTAGTGACACTACATACTGATATACACCTGAACATCAGCAGGAGAGGACTCTTTAAAGTAGAGACACTACATACTGATATACACCTGAGCATCAGCAGGAGAGGACTCTTTAAAGTAGAGACACTACATACTGATATACACCTGAACATCAGCAGGAGAGGACTCTTTAAAGTAGAGACACTACATACTGATATACACCTGAACATCAGCAGGAGAGGACTCTTTAAAGTAGAAACACTACATACTGATATACACCTGAACATCAGAGGACTCTTTAAAGTAGAAACACTACATACTGATATACACCTGAACATCAGAGGACTCTTTAAAGTAGAGACACTACATACTGATATACACCTGAACATCAGAGGACTCTTTAAAGTAGAGACACTACATACTGATACAGACCTCTTTAATGCTGGCTCCTGGGAGGCTTAAGCTAGATTTCCACTAAAAACAGGAATTAAAATGTGTTTCTTTGAGTTCATTGAATTCTTATTATTTCCCTCCAGTTTATGAGGTTAGTGTTTTTGTTGTTGACCATAATATGTTTTGGTAGGCAGACAACAAGCTTGTTGCTGATGGCGTGTTTGTCTGCAATAACAGCCAAACCAATTTCCACGGCTGCCTTATTTTTCCTAATGCTGTGTTTGTTTTATTAACTGTTGCTCCTCCTGGCAATCTGAGCGAGTGCCATCCCGGTAGGAAACCTAATTATCATGTCTACTGTTCTGGTGAGTATGAAATAGATCTGAAATGTTCATTTTTGCGGTTTAATCACAGGCCTATTTTAAGAGGGTGAAGTAATAACTGAACCTCTGAATCATTGCTGTTCATTTAGATTTGTAGCTGAAACGCAGATTTCTCCACATTAATTATATTTCTTTAATCACTGAGAATGAGGTGTATGAGCTCCATGGTGAGGAAAGTAAATGCACTTTTGATAAAGCAACTAACAGTACCAACACTGCCAAATATAATTGTATTTGTGTTGCTGGCTATGGAATTTGATGCACATTGGAACAAAGTAATGGTTATTTGGGAAGCTTTGAAAACAAAAACATGCATTACTCCTTATGTCTGAGTTGTATTTGTTTATATTATTCTGTGTGTTTTTAAATGCGTTCTGTTTTTATGTAAAATAATGTAAAGACATTTTAGGTAATATTATTATTTGTGTTTATCTTTTTTTATTATACATTTTTGAATGTTATTATTATTTTATTTATTATTAATATTGTTATTCATCTTTTTATTACATATTTTAAAGTTTTATTATTATTATTCTTTTATTTATTATTCATATTATTTGTATTCATATTTGTAATGTTATTATGTTGTATTATTATTTTATCTATGTATTATTATTATTATTATTATTATTATTCATTACATATTTTTTAAATATTGTTATTATTATTATTTTATTTATTTATTATTATTATTATTCTCTTAATATGAATTTAAATTTTGATGCTTTGATTTTTTTTAAACGTATGCACATATCAGGGAGTTTCCATGGAAACAATAAGGCTGAACAAATGACTGTTGTACCCATCAGCTTTACACTTAATATCATTGTTCTTTTCTACCCATGCCCCTCATTACATTTCCATATTGTAACTATGCAGATATGTAGATGTGTGTATGATGGATTCAGACACAGCCTGAGCAGCTGGCTGAGCCGAATGTGACCTCTGACCTCAACAAGAGGTTCTGTGTGAAGAGAGGAAAGCAGGAAACACAAAGCGTGCCTGTGGGAAGAGATAGAGGCGCTAATACAGAGCCTCTCTGCACAGAAACAGCTGGAGATGGAGATACAGCGTGAGAAGTGATGGAGGGAAGAAGTGAGACGAGAGATCTGAGAACTGCCTATTATCTCCACACTGCTTCATTGACACACACACACACACACACACACACACACACACACACACACACACACACACACACACACACACACACACACACACACACAACACACACACACACACACACACACACACACACACCACACACACACACACACACACACACACACACACACACACACACACACACACACACCCTTCTCTCTTCAAATCTGCCCAGATCTCATGAATATGATTGACCTTTTTTCCCCACTGTAATACAGAGAGCGCACAAAGGGGGAAATGAGAAACTAAACAGAGGCAAGCAGAGTTAATTTAGAACAACACATTATTGGGCGCTGACTGCAGAAATGGAAAAGGACAATCTAATCGATAAACCAAGAGAATGACAATGGCCTCTCGAATCAATGTCTGCACCCTATTTTCTTCCTTTGAAAAGACAAAGCCTTTCATGCAGGTGTTTTTGTTCCTTTGTGCTGCCTTCACCTGTGTGTGTGTGTGTGTGTGTGTGTGTGTGTGTGTGTGTGTGTGTGTGTGTGTGTGTGTGTGTGTGTGTGTGTGTGTGTGTGTGTGTGTGTGCGTGCGCCTGGCTGCTGCTGTGGTGGAACAGTTGCCAGGACTAATCATTATTTAGTTGAGGCGGGGCTGGAAAGGTCAGCAGTCTGAAATGTCAGGCTGTGTTCAACAGGAGCCAGATGCAGCCGTGCGCTGCTCAAGTGTCCAATTAAAGAGGGCCGAGTGAGGTTTGAGTGCGGCTGTGTGTGGGAGTCACTGTGCGTGTGTGTGTGCAATGAGAAAGTGAGAGTAAAGAGATAACCTGTGTGTGTGTTTTCTGTTCTCCGCCACGTGTATATATCAGGGTTTTATGCAGAATACACTCAATTACATTATGCGTGGACACATGTGAGTCTTTCTTCAGAGTAGCTAATGAACGCTATTAGAGGCAAAAGGCCAATGGAGGAGCAGGAGGAGAGTTTATCAAATATGTTCTCGCCCTCACACACAGCGCGTCATGAGCCTATTAGTTCGTCCACACCCTGCGATTCCTCCCGCTGAAGACGAGACAGAAAGAGGCGATGAAGGATAGAGAAAGGAGGGAATAATACAAAGGCAGAGAGGGCAGAAACAAAGGCAGCACGGTAATTTGAGATTGGTAATGAATGGAGGTAGATAAGAGACGCCAAGTCGAACGAGCAGAGGAAGAAGAGAGGATGACGAGGAGAAAGGGAGTGCAGGAGCGGAAACTCCTTTAATCTGAGGGAGAAGGAGAGGGTGTCCTGCCTGTGTTCCCCTATCAGAGTCACTCATCTGAACGCTCACCTGCTCTCCATACAGCCATCATAATAACCTTCACCGTGTGTGTGTGTGTGTGTGTGTGTGTGTGTGTGTGTGTGTGTGTGTGTGTGTGTGTGTGTGTGTGTGTGTGTGTGTGTGTGTGTGTGTGTGTGTGTGTGTGTGTGTCCGCTCACCTACTGTGAATAGCAATAAGCAGCAGGGCAGGATAAAATATGTCTGCCGAGTTAAGAATATAATAGACTTCCCTTCAAGGCCATACGTAACAACAGCCTGAATAATGACCTGCAATAGTTTACACGCTGAGCTGCTCACCGTCAGACGAAGACACCTTTCAGGGGGAAATAATTGAAAGCTATTTCAGTGGATAGCGACCCTCTGTGGAGGCAGACTAACACCTGGAGTTCAACTGGAATATAACGTAAGCTCGTCCAAAGAGGAGATGCAAAAGTTACGGAAATGTTCGCGTTGCAGCAGCATAAAAGACAAGGCACTGCACATGATAGGACTAATTAACCAGGATAATGTTTCAAAATGACTATTCTTTATGTAGTGCCAGCAGGTGGAAAATGTTTCAGGAGCCGTTAGATAGATATGATTAAAAAACTTTGAGCCAAAAGACAAAAATGACACTTATGTAAGAAGTTATGTAAGTTATGTGAGGTTATGTGGTAAAAACAAATCGGGATTAAACCTAATATTAAGAACTTAAAGGTGGGGTAGGTACGTTTGAGAAAAAGGCTCGAGATACACTTGTTGTTATATTCCATAGAATGCTCTTAACATCCCGATAGCAATGAATATCTTGAGTGCTTTGACAACAAATCCATAAAATATTTCATCTGTGGAAGCCGTAGCGCTGTAAAAAGCACGACCCGGCTAAAGTAACTGGATGGCCTACCTGCCCGTCAGCCTTCCATCTGCGCACAAACTTATCTCGTGCCCTCATTGGTCATGTGCGCGTTCGTGTGTGTTGGAGGAGGGGCTCTGTGAAGAAGTGGCAGATTTGTCCAGGTTGTGTATTTTAAAATTCTAGCGCACTCGAGCTGCTTTCTCCAAAATGACCGACCCCACCTTTAAGATTGTCTTTAACTTACTTTTATGTTACCTGTTTTTGTTACTAACCTGCCAGTCAGGGCTTCTGCATCTAAAGGCGCTTTCACACCAAGTACTTTGCCGAACTTAGTTCATCAGAACTCTTTAGTTCTGATGAAGATCGCGTTCACACCGGAATAAGTCCCTGAGGGAGGATTAGGCAAATGAAGCAGCTGACGTCACTTCTTCTTCTTCTTCTTCGGGTTTACTGGCAGGCCGCAAACCACTTCACGGCGTATACTGCCACCCGAAGTCCCCGGCCGGAAGTCCCCGGAGTTGGGGAAGGCTTCAGTAGAAGCTGCTGGGACTCCCAGCAGCTTCTACTGAAGCCTTCCGAGTAAATCGCCAGAAACGCCGACACCTCCTCATCTCCACCGCTCCCATGTTTTATTTTGTGTTGCCATAAGTTAGTCTCTCTCCGTTTGTGCGCTGGGCTAATGCTAATAATGCTAATGCTAATAATGCTAATGCCAGCAAATAAAATGGCGGCTTCACAAAACATTTTGGGAGTTTTACGGGGCGTGGTTTGCAATCTGCCCAGCCAATATAAATGGGAACCTTTTTCTCCCATGAAAGCAGCTGCTCTCTAGCAGGGACTGAAAAGGGGATGGAAAGGTTCTCATGAACTAAGTTCTAGTTGCGGATTTTTTTGTCTTTTTCTCACAGATGTTTTATTATTACCTGTAAAACTTTGTAGCAAAAGTAAAGCCAAGGAAGGCATGTATCAGGTTGTTGTGCCATTAATCCCATTTAAGAGACCACAGAGAGCTGAAGTGTGTTTCTCTATACTGGCTAAGGAACAAAGTCAAACATAACCTTGGTGAGTGCAGCAGGCATTCAGATCCTTTTACTTTCCCTGTTGCATAACATTTAATTTAAATCTGATTGTTCTTGCTATCAATTTAGACAGTTTAATGAATCCCTGCAGAGACCTCTGAGGCGGCAGGAGCTTAAATGGAAGAGAAGGACTTCCTACATTGTGTAACACAATAAAAGAAGCTCAGTGATGGATAAGATAGAGTCGGGACTTGCATGTATATTTCCCCACAGTATCTAAAAAGCCCTTAAAACCATTAGCTACCGTTTAAATAATTTGTTATGGATATGAAATAGAGCATGATGCCAAAACTGTGCCGCCTTGAATTAATTCAGTTCTTTATTTTGGTGGATAGTTTGTAAGAAGTGTACCAATGTCTCCAAAGTGCATTGCCCAAAGGAGCGTTTTGAGGAGAAAGGCGAGACAGAAGTCCGTCCTGAGTTAATCACATTTGACGACCCATCTGGAGTTTACCAACCTCAGAGCATTAGCAAAAATACCTTCTGCTGTAATGAGACATAACGACGTAAATATCAACACAGCTCTGTGGCTCAAACGCCTGTAAACGGGAAACATTTTAATTAGATTTCTGACTTTACATTCTTAAGTACAGCAAGAATACACGCTTATGTAAAGTGTATGCCTGCATATCTGTCTGTACGATAATCTAATTCTTCCCTGTTCGTGTTTCTCACACACTAAATACCTATCTAACATTTAAGGCAACAGTTTCAAGCCATTTTTTTGAAGTTTGGTGAACTTCTGCAGTTTGAGTTGAACAAATAAGTAGAGACTACAAGAAATATCTCGCTTCTAATTTCACCACCAACCCTCCTTTTCATTCATTCCCCTTTCTACCTCATCTTTACCCACATCCTTCCTTCCCCACATCTCATCGATTCCTTCATCCCTTCCTCCCTAGCACCCTCCATAGCTTCATCCTCATTCACTCTCATCAACACCCCCTTCATCCCTTCCTCCCTAACGTTCTTCACACAGTCATCCCTTTATCGATCCCATAGGGCTGTACCCGAATATCCGAATATTCGTTCGTTGGAGTACTATTCGGGTTTCAATTTCGTTATTCGGATTTTCCCTAGGGAGGTGTTCCAGGCACGTCCAGCTGGGAAGAGACCAAGGGGTAGACCTAGGACCAGGTGGAGGGATTATATCTCTTCGCTGGCCTGGGAGCGCCTTGGGATCCCCCAGTCAGAGCTGGTTGATGTCGCCAGGGAAAAGAAAGTTTGGGGCTCTCTGCTGGAACTGCTACCCCCGCGACCCGACCACGGATAAGCGGGAGAAGATGGATGGATGGATGGATATTCGGATTTTTTTCTTCTAATTTATTGAACTCTCCAATATCAACGTAAGAGCTTGTGCCTCTTCGGGGGGTGCTAACACTTAACCATAAACGTTATTGTTTACTTTCTCCATCTTTATATGTAGATATGACTTTTTCTCCATTAATCTCCGTCACGTTGTTTCCATAGCAACAACAACTTCCTGTCAACAGCGCTACCTCTCCTTCAAAATAAAAGCATGTCCATACAAAATAGGAAGCCAAGCCAAATTACACGTAAGACATATACAACTGCAACGAAAGTAACAAACACAATGCGATATCCTTTTCAATTTCAAAGAACACAAATTGGGTTACATTCACAAATAACTATAAAACAACAATACTGTAGAATAACAAAATGAATGCCGTGAATAAACCGAAATACACGTGTCGAAGCGGTTCGCTGCTGATTACTACCGAATATCCGGAGCCCGAAAACTGGTATTCGGGACAGCCCTAATCCCTACATCCGTTCTACAATTACCCGTCCCTCCCTACATCCCTTATTATCTCTCTCCCTTCATCTCTCCGACTTTCCACCTCCCTACATGTACATACCTTTATCTTTCACTCCATACAAATTCATCCCTTCAACCCTCATCCATTACACCTTTCCACCATCTCTCCTTACATCACTTCATCCCTTCATACCCTTCGGCCCTCCTTCGCTTCATCCATCACTCCATTCATCCCTTCATCCCTTCATCCCTTACTTGATCGTTCCCTTCAACGACATTCCTCATCATCTTCACCCCTTCCCCTTTCATTCAATATTTCCTGGAAACACATATCTGACCTCCTTGTTGCTGTGGCTTGTGTCCATGCTAGAAAAGGGCACTTGACCATCAAAGGTGTTATGAAGTATTCAGTGTCAAACTGAAGGTGGAGGGGCGAGCGTTGCCTCTGAGGAACAGCTGAACATAAACCCGCTAAATTAACCCGGTCTCATGAGCATTATTCTAATCTAAGCAGATTAGATCATACAGATACTTTAGACATAAGGGTCTCCGTATCCTCTCTGCGTCCCCATCTGTTTCTCCGCCCCCGTGTTTTCCAATTTCTCCTCGCTTTCCATCTCAGCGGATCCCCCCGTTCTCGCAGCTGCCTCTCTACAGTGAGAGACTGAAATAGATTTGAAAGAGTGCAACTACTTTTTGTTTCCACATTCAGTCAAATTGGAGCACCATATGCGAGTCTGACGGCTCCATGTTGTGTGTGTGAGGTGCATATTGGATGCAATTCAAAATACTTTGCACACACATTTTACCGTTCAGATGCAGACTGAGAGTTAAAAGAAAGCTTTGATCAAACAGAACAATACATATGCTCATAAATATAAAGTGTTATATTCATGTTCTACACTGAAGTGTTCAACATGTCAACGTTTCACAACACACAACGCAAAAACTGCTGCATCATTCGTTTAAAAAGTTCTAATGTTTATCAGTTTATGATTGTTTCATGCCAGAGGGATCACATTTTGAACATTTTAAAAGCGTGCATAAAAGATTCAGTTGTTTCCGTTTATAATGTAGGCAACCGGCTGTGAATAAATGATAGAACATGTTTATGATAATACAGTTTCAACGATACACATGAGAGACTTTTAAACGTGCATTTATCTGAGTTTTAGTGAGAGCGTGTCGGTATGAGCCACAAAGCATTTCAGTTGTGTTTATGAAAGTATTTCAGATGGCAGACCGGAGGGTTTCAGGAGCATGTGAGTGTTTCATTATATTAAAAGAGAAAATATCTTGTAAACACACAGCAAGTAAAATGGGGTGGGGTTAAGTGAACATTACATCATATTTAGCCACTTTTAAGAACATAAAAACAAACAACACACTCTATCGAGGATGCGTGTACTTATAGAAACATACGTGCTCTTATATAAGCTCCTTTCACACATCCCTAAAATGTTTTCGAATGCAAATGTCAAACTCATTCAGACAGGGCCGGCCCTTGGCATAGGCAGTATAGGCGAATGCTAAGGGCGCATCAACCCATAGGGGGTTGAAATAAAAAAATGTTTTTATTTCATAACAACACAATTTCCCGATTTTGGATCAACAAAGTACATCTTATTATCTTATACTAACAGAACTACGCCTATATTGCGTACAGCGCACATTAACTATGGCACACCCCCCCCCCCCCAAATCAAGTTGAACCGCCCCAGCCCCAGTAAGAACCAGAGGTTTATGTGAAATTGTTCTTTTTTTGAAATAATGGTAGTATTTTGTATTTGTGTTAATTTAAAATAAATCAAACTCCCAAAAAACGTGTGCTTTTATTAACATTGGAATTTACTGTGTAAGCGGCCGCGGGGGGGGGGGGGGGGGGAGAGCTTTAGAGAGCTCTCTCCTGAAAGACTGAGCGGCTCTGATAACCTCAGCTCAGTGAGGTAAAGGCACACCTTTATATAGTAGTTGTAAAAAAATAAGAGAATAGGTGAAAAACAGGAATAAAATACTATATGACAGTACAACAAAGTTGTTATTAATAAACAAGAATACAGTTTGAAAGGGGAGTGATTTGTAAAGTATCCATAAAGAAAAAGAAAATCTACTTACAGTTCTGTTTCATCTGGGTGTTGAGAGAGATGTCCATAGATTTCCTAATGTTGCTCTCAAAGTGCACCAGATTGATGCTTTTAACTTCATCAATTAAAAAAAAAGTTTTACACTTAAATCATGTTCAAATGGATAGGAAACTAAATACAGTTGCACACATCTTGTGTCCATATCTTTCTGTTTTGGTGGTCATGCCACAACCGTGCACGCGCGAGTCATAGTAAGTGTAATGGCGCGTTTCCACTGCAGTGGGTAGCCCCGTTTAAGCGTCCTTAACCGTCCTCAAGCGGCCAGGCCGGTTTTTGGTGGCGTTTCCATATAGCCTAGTACCGGCCAGCGGGTACTTTTCCCCTCTTTTTCCGGCCTCATAAAATCGTGGTTCTATCAGACCAGGGCCAGAGAGAATCGTCACAAGATTGCGCGCGAGTTCATCCCTAGCGTCGCATATATATCTAGAAGCAAGCTTGCAGCATTTTTATACACAGCATTTTGTAAACGGAGGAGCTACAAAAATGGCTACGTCTAATAAGAAAAGCACACCGTGGTCGACCGAGGAGGTGACGACGTTCCTTCATCTCATTGGGGATGATCAAATCCAGCGGGAGCTCGACGGAACAACTCGAAATGTGAAGCCGATCGCCCCGCCTACACTGCGTTGCTACCCCAGGTCCTAAACTGTAATGGAAATGCGCCACGGCCTCGGGCCGGCCAGCGAGGCAGCCCGAGGCCAGAGCGAGGACGCTTAGGGACGCTTAAACGGGGCTACCCCGCTGCAGTGGAAACGCGTCATAAGTGTCTGCATTTGGAGGGGGGGGCGCCAGCTAAAATCTTGCCTAGGGCAGCAAATTCGTCAGGGCCGGCCCTGCATTCAGACCCAACACACTTTACACTTTCAGCTTGTCTAGTACAATATCTGTGTAATGTACAATTGAACCCATGCAAATATAGAGCTTTCGGGGGAAATCCACGGCAAGTGAGTTCACAGATAAAGAACCTTGACCTTGACCTTGATGATGTTTCTATACAACTGGCGTGAAATGGGAATAAAGAAAGGGTGAACAGAGATGCAGAAATCGTCTTACAGAATCAAGGAATGGCAGGACACTCATGTTTACCTGCGCCATATCCTGACTTTGCTGCTTTGGTACCACCCGATGCCTTTACCAAGCGTAATGTTTCCTATAAGTGAGAACCCGTCTGACAATATCCTGTTGTGTGCTAAATAAATGAAAAAGGAAACTCTGGACAATACACAGACCTGATTCTCCGGACTTTGTCAGAGTACATGAGAAAACACCTATAGTTATTCAGTTAAACACAGACTGCATTGCACATACAATATAAGACACATATAAGAGTATAATAAAAATGTAATAATGCTATTAACCTGATTAGATCAAAACAAACGCATTAACTGACATGGGATATCTTCATCAACATAGTTTAAAAACCAGGGACACATGTAATTCAACCCAGAAGAAGAACTTTACAAGACATATTGTGACAATTACTGTTTAAATATACTAATATCTGACCTGTTGATAAATCCCTTTATAATCCCAAAAGTAGTACAAAGTCTTCCCATCTGCTCTGTAAAACCTGCTCTTACAACACTTAAACACACATGTAGAAAAGGCCTCAGGGCATGTTTGTCCTTCTGACTTTAACTGAATGGTTTATTATCCCATTAGAAAAGCTTTGGGTCAATACTTCTGTAATATATCACATCATGAGACAGCGTCCCTTAAAACACATACTGTAGATTAGCTGACCAGCAGCCATCAGATCAGCCGTGATTCAGCTTCAGGGTTTTCCACAGCGCAGGCATTAAGTTATCTGTGTTAGGTCTTATACTTACTGTACATGTGCAATCGTGTGTGTGTGTGTGTGTGGCCTAGCATTACTATACTTGTGGGGACGTAAATCCGTTTACACAGTCACGTGTGGGGACTCATTAATTTTAGGGTGAAGACTTGGTTAGGTTTAGGGTTAGCGGAAGGGTTAGGGTTAGGCATGTGTTGGTTATGGTTAAGGTTAGGATAAGTCTCCAGGAAATGCATGTAAGTCAATATAACGTCCCCTGAAGTGATGTATACATGGTGTGTGTGTGTGTGTGTGTGTGTGTGTGTGTGTGTGTGTGTGTGTGTGTGTGTGTGTGTGTGTGTGTATGTAGGAAAGCTGCTTCCAGAAAACAGCTTTTAGTATTTGGAAAGTGGGTTCGCAGGAAACACACGGCATGTTTCTGTCAGATCGATATGATGCCACATGGAAAACATTGAGGTACACTGACGCTGGGTTTCCTGTGGGAGCGTCACAGTGTGGTTTCACATCAGTGGTGGAGGGGTGTTGGTGTAGAGAGGTGCATTGTGGGTAAAGTGAAGTTAAAAGACTCAGGGACTTACCCATGTTGGTGATGGTTAACAGGTCGAGACGCCGTTGTTGCTGGAAGAAAACGAGAGAACAAAGTTAGACACAAATGATTATCAATAGTATTTAGCACATTCCTCATATTGATATATTATAATAATAGGAAGTATTTTATTTCATTGTACAGTATTTAATGTACTTTCTGTTTCATCTTGTTCGATTTAAATGTACATTGTTTACTTATTTCTGCATTTCACTTGCACTGTTGCTCTATTTTATCTAAGTATATTGTATTGTTGGAGGAGAATAGGACTATTTTATTGTAATTACCAACAACTTCCATGTAAACTTTAAAGCTATTGTGCATATGACAATAAAACCTTTGAATACGGAATGTTTGAATATTGAAACTCTATTTATTGAGCCCACTAGTATTAGCTTGATGGTAGTTCAATCCACATATAGTTTTAGGATGTACTGTGCTCTAACTGTCTTGTAAGCCTGCTGACAACAATAAAAGAGTCCTTGAACTTAATTCACCATTGCATTACTCTCGTTAGGATTTTAATGAGTTATTTCCAATGTTATATTGAATGAATCATTTGAGATCCAATTAACTGAAGCTTCTGTTAAAGTAAGTCTTGTTGCCATCCAATGAGAAGAGTTTACAACCATGCACCAATATATATGTGTGTAGTTTTATTCATAGAGTTTGTGTGTGCAAAAGTGCAAATGTGACCTTATGGGTTTTGATGGAGTGTGTTTGAATTAGAGTGCAATTTTACACTTGATGTCTCCAGCAGCGGAGAAGGAGTCTAGAGGAGGCGCTATAGCGTGATACACTCTCTGTAACCTGCTGCCTCCCTACACGCACACACACACACACACACACACACACACACACACACACACACACACACACACACACACACACACACACACACACACACACACACACACACACACACACACACACACACACACACACACACACACACACACACACACACACACACACACACACACACACACACACACACACACACACACACACACACACACTTGACAGTTCAGCACTGCAGTAATCAACACCTAAACCCTCCTCATCTTCCAGTCCCTCAGGAAGCAAGACCTTCACATCGTAGGAAAGGATGAAGGGTGTGTGTGTGTGTGTGTGTGTGTGTGTGTGTGTGTGTGTGTGTGTGTGTGTGTGTGTGTGTGTGTGTGTGTGTGTGTGTGTGTGTGTGTGTGTGTGTTAGACCTATGGAGAGGTCACAGTCAACGCCAGCTTTTAGGACTTCATTAATATTCAAGCTTCATGATAACCAGTAGAGAGCAGCTCTCAGAGGCCTTCTCTCTCCTCGTATACAGCGCCTGGAGTGGGACTCTCTGATAGGCTACTAGACACTTCTTTAAATATTTAGAAGATGTTCTTTAAATATACAATCTGACTGGGATTGGGCCCACTGAGTGTAACACTTAAATAACTTCAAATATAGTTTACAAACACTGTAATGCAACATTATGGGAAGAAGTGCTCTGGCATTTTTCTGTAAACTGCCTGAAACGCCTCCATAATGATGTCACTATGTAACAATCACACTTCTATTGGCTAGGAGAGGACTCTTTAAAGTAGAGACACTACATACTGATATACACCTGAACATGAGCAGGAGAGGACTCTTTAAAGTACAGACACTACATACTGATATACACCTGAACATCAGCAGGAGAGGACTCTTTAAAGTAGAGACAATACATACTGATATACACCTGAACATCAGCAGAGAGGACTCTTTAAAGTAGAGACACTACATACTGATATACACCTGAACATCAGCAGGAGAGGACTCTTTAAAGTAGAGACACTACATACTGATATACACCTGAACATCAGCAGGAGAGGACTCTTTAAAGTAGAGACACTACATACTGATATACACCTGAACATCAGCAGGAGAGGACTCTTTAAAGTAGAGACACTACATACTGATATACACCTGAACATCAGCAGGAGAGGACTCTTTAAAGTAGAAACACTACATACTGATATACACCTGAACATGAGCGGGAGAGGACTCTTTAAAGTAGAGACACTACATACTGATATACACCTGAACATCAGCAGGAGAGGACTCTTTAAAGTAGAGACACTACATACTGATATACACCTGAACATCAGCAGGAGAGGACTCTTTAAAGTAGAGACACTACATACTGATATACACCTGAACATGAGCAGGAGAGGACTCTTTAAAGTAGAAACACTACATACTGATATACACCTGAACATCAGCAGGAGAGGACTCTTTAAAGTAGAAACACTACATACTGATATACACCTGAACATGAGCAGGAGAGGACTCTTTAAAGTAGAGACACTACATACTGATATACACCTGAACATCAGCAGGAGAGGACTCTTTAAAGTAGAGACACTACATACTGATATACACCTGAACATCAGCAGGAGAGGACTCTTTAAAGTAGAGACACTACCTACTGATATGTGCACCTGAACATGAGCAGGAGAGGACTCTTTAAAGTAGAGACACTACATACTGATATACACCTGAACATCAGCAGGAGAGGACTCTTTAAAGTAGAAACACTACATACTGATATACACCTGAACATCAGCAGGAGAAGGACTCTTTAAAGTAGAGACACTACATACTGATATACACCTGAACATGCAGCAGGAGAGGACTCTTTAAAGTAGAGACACTACATACTGATATACACCTGAACATCAGCAGGAGGGACTCTTTAAAGTAGAAAGACACTACATACTGATATACACCTGAACATGAGCAGGAGAGGACTCTTTAAAGTAGAACACTACATACTGATATACACCCTGAACATCAGCAGGAGAGGACTCTTTAAAGTAGAAACACTACATACTGATATACACCTGACATGAGCAGGAGAGGACTCTTTAAAGTAGAGACACTACCATACTGATATACACCTGAACATCAGCAGGAGAGGACTCTTTTAAAGTAGAGACACTACATCTGATATACACCCTGAACATGAGCAGGAGAAGGACTCTTGTAAAAGTAGAGACAGGCTACTACTGATAATACATCCTGAACAGCAGCAGGAGAGGACTCTTTAAAAGTAGAGACCTACATACTGATATACACCTGAACATCAGCAGGAGAGGACTCTTAGTAGAGACACTACATACTGATATACACCTGAACATGAGCAGGAGAGGACTCTTAAAGTAGAGACACTACATACTGATATACACCTGAACATCAGCAGGAGAGGACTCTTTAAAGTAGAGACACTACATACTGATATACACCTGAACATCAGCAGGAGAGGACTCTTTAAAGTAGAGACACTACATACTGATATACACCTGAACATCAGCAGGAGAGGACTCTTTAAAGTAGAGACACTACATACTGATATACACCTGAACATCAGCAGGAGAGGACTCTTAAAGTAGAGACACTACATACTGATATACACCTGAACATCAGCAGGAGAGGACTCTTTAAAGTAGAGGAACACTACATACTGATATACACCTGAACATCAGCAGGAAGAGGACTCTTTAAAGTAGAGACCTACATACTGATATACACCTGAACATCAGCAGGAGAGGACTCTTTAAAGTAGAGACACTACATCTGATATACACCTGAACATCAGCAGGAGAGGACTCTTTAAAGTAGAGACACTACATACTGATATACACCTGAACATCAGCAGGAGAGGACTCTTTAAAGTAGAGACACTACATACTGATATACACCTGAACATCAGCAGGAGAGGACTCTTTAAAGTAGAGACACTACATACTGATATACACCTGAACATCAGCAGGAGAGGACTCTTTAAAGTAAGAACACTACATACTGATATACACCTGAACATGAGCAGGAGAGGACTCTTTAAAGTAGAGACAACTACATACTGATATACACCTGAACATCAGCAGGAGAGGACTCTTTAAAGTAGAGACACTACCTACTGATATACACCTGAACATCAGCAGGAGAGGACTCTTTAAAGTAGAGACACTACATACTGATATACACCTGAACATCAGCAGGAGAGGACTCTTTAAAGTAGAGACACTACATACTGATATACACCTGAACATCAGCAGGAGAGGACTCTTTAAAGTAAGACACTACATCTGATATACCTGAACATGAGCAGGAGAGGACTCTTTTAAAGTAGAGACACTACATACTGATATACAACCTGAACATCAGCAGGAGAGGACTCTTTAAAGTAGAGACACTACATACTGATATACACCTGAACATCGCAGGAGAGGATCTTTAAAGTAGAGACACTACATACTGATATACACTGAACCTCAGCAGGAGAGGACTCTTTAAAGTAGAGACCAATACCTACTGATATACACCTGAACATCAGCAGGAGAGGACTCTTTAAAGTAGAGACACTACCTACTGATATGTGCACCTGAACATCAGCAGGAGAGGACTATTTAAAGTAGAGACACTACATACTGATATACACCTGAACATCAGCAGGAGAGGACTCTTTAAAGTAGAGACACTACATACTGATATACACCTGAACATCAGCAGGAGAGGACTCTTTAAAGTAGAGACACTACATACTGATATACACCTGAACATCAGCAGGAAAGGACTCTTTAAAGTAGAGACACTACATACTGATATACACCTGAACATCAGCAGGAGAGGACTCTTTAAAGTAGAGACACTACATACTGATATACACCTGAACATCAGCAGGAGAGGACTCTTTAAAGTATATACACTACATACTGATATACACCGGAACATCAGCAGGAGAGGACTCTTTAAAGTAGAGACACTACATACTGATATACACCTGAACATCAGCAGGAAAGGACTCTTTAAAGTAGAGACACTACATACTGATATACACCTGAACATCAGCAGGAGAGGACTCTTTAAAGTAGAGACACTACATACTGATATACACCTGAACATCAGCAGGAGAGGACTCTTTAAAGTAGAGACACTACATACTGATATACACCTGAACATGAGCAGGAGAGGACTCTTTAAAGTAGAAACACTACATACTGATATACACCTGAACATGAGCAGGAGAGGACTCTTTAAAGGTAGAGACACTACATACTGATATACACCTGAACATCAGCAGGAGAGGACTCTTAAAGTAGAGACACTACATACTGATATACACCTGAACATGAGCAGGAGAGGACTCTTTAAAGTAGAGACACTACATACTGATATACACCTGAACATGAGCAGGAGAGGACTCTTTAAAGTAGAAACACTACATACTGATATACACCTGAACATCAGCAGGAGAGGACTCTTTAAAGTAGAAACACTACATACTGATATAC
>NW_022992038.1:87355-149940 GCF_902827175.1 Gymnodraco acuticeps
ATTGACATCAGGACAGCAGATAGCTTACACACCTTCCAGACTGAAAACTCATCTCTTTCGACTCCACTTCGAGCGTTAGAACTATTAACAAAGCACTTATATACTAATAAAGGACTGGCTTATCTAAAGCCAGTTGAGTAGCACTTGAAATGTTTGGCTCTATGAAGCCTGATGTACTTATATGATTCTGTTTTCTTCAAGTTTGTATTTTGTTGGTCGAACGCACTTATTGTAAGTCGCTTCGGATAAAAGCATCAGCTAAATGCAATGTAATGTAATGTAATGTAATAAATGACAGCATCTGTTAAACTCTGCTGTAAAGCTTAAAAGTTTACTTTTGTAGAACAATCGTTTACTAAATGAACATCATGCTGTATTGAATGAGACCATAAAATCATTACAAAAAGGTAATAAATGAAGTTACAAGTTGCGTAATCATTTCATAGACTTCTATAAAACTGGAATACTTTTTTCGATGAGTCAAGTCTCTGGCCACAAAAGGTTAAAGGCATTTCAATATGATTAGGCCCTTTGTTGCCTCTTGGTAAGAAACATATCGTCACTTCTTAGCTCTTGTCTTAACATTGATCAACTCCAGAGGAAAATAGCTGGATATTTAGCCTCTCAATTCTCCACTGTGTTCACTCGCTGGTCGCTAACAGTGCCTTTCTGTTGGGCAGGTAGTGAACAGCTTCCTGGTGTGGCTGCAAACGGCACTGTGAGTTCAGTGCCGGTGAAAACTAACTAAGAAATGTGAAAACCAGAAAGCCAGAAAACTAATGAGCTGAAACACACTCAGCATTAAGAGGAACAGCAGAGTGGGGGGGTCGTTCTCTGTATGTACTTCATTATGAGCCACTTTTACATAACATTATTCTCATGTGGTCCATTGTTACTCATATAGCTAAGTAATAGACAATGCGTAATAATAGTATGATTGCTTACTGTCTGATTGTGGAGAGGCAATATTGACATTGTGAACCTGTTATTATCATTTTCGTGATGAGGTCACGTAAAGGAAACACACATCTGCATCCAGTCCACCTGCTGTCTCTTGTGAACCACACACACACACACACACACACACACACACACACACACACACACACACACACACACACACACACACACACACACACACACACACACACACACACACACACACACACACACACACACACAGGGTCATGGTCAATGATTGATGGGGTTGTGAGTGAGAGAATGACAGCCTGACTCATCTTCCACCCTCTCATCTCCTTCTCTCTACCCCAACTGGCCTCTTATCTGAGTCACTTCTCTCACGCTAAGCTAAAACCTTTCTCACACACACACACACACACACACACACACACACACACACACACACACACACACACACACACACACACACACACACACACACACACACACACACACACACACACACACACACACACACACACACACACACACACACACACACACACACACACACACACACACACACACGTCGGTGCATCTTAGTCATCGTCCCTTGGTAACAAAGAGGGGAGGTGAGGTCAGACTGAGATAATGGTCCCAGGTTTTTTTAGGATAAGTTTGGGCGTGGCTGTCGAGGCACGAAACATCAAATACAGCCTGATGTCAGAGGGATATGCGGTAGGTGTTCAGGATGTATAATCATGACATGTAATAGTTCAAGATCTAAAACTGCCATTTCAAGCACAACACATTTTTGTTGGAGGAAATATAGAGAGAGGTGGGAGAAGTACTCAGATCTTGTACTTGAGTAAAGGTAGAAGTACTCAGATCTTGTTCTTGAGTGAAAGTAGAAGTACCAGATATTGTACTTGAGTAAAAGTAGAAGTACTCAGATCTTGTACTTGAGTAAAAGTAGAAGTACTCAGATCTTGTACTTCAGTAAAAGTAGAAGTATTCAGATCTTGTACTTGAGTAAAAGTAGAAGTACTCAGATCTTGTACTTGAGTGAAAGTAGAAGTACACAGATCATGTACTTGAGTAAAAGTAGAAGTACTCAGATCTTGTACTTGAGTGAAAGTAGAAGTACCAGATCTTGTACTTGAGTAAAAGTAGAAGTACTCAGATCTTGTACTTGAGTAAAAGTAGAAGTACTCAGATCTTGTACTTGAGTAAAAGTAGAAGTACTCAGATCTTGTACTTGAGTGAAAGTAGAAGTACCAGATCTTGTACTTGAGTAAAAGTAGAAGTACTCAGATCTTGTACTTGAGTAAAAGTAGAAGTACTCAGATCTTGTACTTGAGTAAAAGTAGAAGTACTCAGATCTTGTACTTGAGTGAAAGTAGAAGTACACAGATCATGTACTTGAGTAAAAGTAGAAGTACTCAGATCTTGTTCTTGAGTAAAAGTAGAAGTACCAGAGTGTAGGAATACTCTGTTACAGTAAAAGTCCTCATTCAAAATGTTACTCAAGTAAAAGTAGAAAAGTATTCTCATCAAAATATAGTGAAAGTAACGACAGTAAAAGTAGTCGTTGTGCAGATTGGTCCATTTCAGAATAATATATATGATATGTTTTATAATGATTGATCATGAAAGTGTTCTCAAAGCTGGTGAAGGTGCAGCTAGTTTGAATGACTTTGTATACTGCAGGGTAGCTGGTGGATTTACTCCAGGTGGAACTAAAGTCTGATTCAACACTTGATTAGATTTCACATCATTCATCCACATCAGTGAAGTAACTAAAGGTAAGTAACGTACAATATTTACCTTCGAATTGTAGCGGGATATAAGCATTGTGTAGCTACAAAATGTAAGTAAAGTACAAGTCCCTCAAAATTGTACTTAAGTAAATGTACTTAGTTACTTTACACCTCTGAATGAAGCATACAAAGATTTCTGAATTCTCACTGAAAGTCTCTATTGGTTCGTTTCTGTAGAACAATGGCTTCCTGCCAGCATAAGATGATATTGTGTCACCAGTTGCATGACAGTGTGAGGAGGTACTGTGTGTCGAGCTGCTGAGAGAGGAGAGAGAGGACGGAGCAGAGGGGATAGAGCGAAGAAGGGCTTTGTTGCGTGACCAGGAGCCCTCGGTTAAAAATACAACAAACCAAATAAAAGATTTATCCCTTCTGAGAGCGGGGAGCAGCTTCCTCTTGAGCGAAGGCAGAGGAGAGGAGGCCACCTGCACACTTCCTCCTGCTGCGGCCATTACTGCTCTCCCTCTGCAGTGATCTGATAATGTGCACGGCAGCAGGAATGTACAGATAACACACTGATGCTGACACATGATTATGCAAGAAGGCATCAAACACACATATGGATGTCATACAGACACACGCATCACACCACAACCTTTCCTCAGAGCAGCTAAAAAACATGATTTCATTTCAGACTAACCACCACAGCCCCTAGTAGACCCCCACACACACAACACAGACTATAACACTCCTTGTTGTTAACCACCAACTATGTGCAATATATATATGTGCCGTTAATAACTGTGCAATATACCCGGCTGCTAAATCCTCAGAACTGTTACATTTTTGCTCGTTAGTTAACATTGAGCTGTCTGTGGCTCTTTTCTGCTGTAACAATGTAAATGTCTCCTCTATGGGACGAATAAAGGGATTCTGATTTCATTAAATATTCATGAAGACCAATTAAAAGAGCAGCCAATCTCTTCCCCTCCATCTTCGTGTCATTTGTGTCAGGTTGCCTGCTTTTTGAACGAGTCCCCCATGGGGAGAGGCTGCTTGACCACAGCGCCCCACTTGTCTCTTTTCCAATACTTAAACTTTCACTTTGAAGGCAATGACTCGATGCAGCTGGCCAATAACGGCCCAGTGTTGGCCTGTGACCTCACTAAAGTGGGGGTGTTATCAACTGAGTGTGCAAGTTTGACACGTTCATTGAATATAATTCAGCAAACGTTAATTTGACCCAATGGAAAGAGGAGATAGCAAATCTTAAAACTAACTTTGCAAGAACCTAAGGTCATTCCTCTACCCAGAATGCTCCAGACTGACGTCGGATCGCAGTCTGAGACTTACAATGTCAGAGACCTGTGCCTCAATCTCTAAGACCTGACTTTTTATCCACCCAAAAACATTATGCATTACATTAATGCACATCATGTGAGCCATGTTCATGCTCAACTCTCTGACTGCACAGACCTCCACTTTAAAATATAATACACTGTCGTTTGCCATACACTAAGTGTTTTTAGTTTTTAAGCTGTTAAAGGTAGGGTAGGTAATTTTGGAGAAACCAGCTCGAATATTTCACCGCGGCTGCCAGCTGTGTTTACTCGCATCATTCAAACAAGACGCGCTGGCTCGGGATTGGAATATTCGCGTCGCGTCCGGTGTGAACCATAGACTGGTGTGAACGCAGCTTAACGAAGTCTGAAGGAAGAGGCAGATTTATTTTATGACATCACAAAGTGACTAAAATCTGATCAGCTCATTTTCAGACAGGTTTTTATAGAAATTGATCAAAAAGAGAGAGAATCTTTGTTCCTGAAACTTTCAGAGTCTCTTTCCACAGAGGGGACACATGTTGATGTAGAAGAGACATGAAGAAGAGGGGACACATGTTGATGTAGAAGAGACATGAAGAAGACATTAGAAGAAGAAGAGGGGACACATGTTGATGTAGAAGAGACATGAAGAAGAGGGGACACATGTTGATGTAGAAGAGACATGAAGAAGAGGGGACACATGTTGATGTAGAAGAGACATGAAGAAGAGGGGACACATGTTGATGTAGAAGAGACATGAAGAAGAGGGGACACATGTTGATGTAGAAGAGACATGAAGAAGAGGGGACACATGTTGATGTAGAAGAGACATGAAGAAGAGGGGGACACATGTTGATGTAGAAGAGACATGAAGAAGAGGGGACACATGTTGATGTAGAAGAGACATGAAGAAGAGGGGACACATGTTGATGGAGAAGAGACATGAAGAAGAGGGGACACATGTTGATGTAGAAGAGACATGAAGAAGAGGGGACACATGTTGATGTAGAAGAGACATGAAGAAGAGGGGACACATGTTGATGTAGGAGAGACATGAAGAAGAGGGGACACATGTTGATGTAGAAGATACATGAAGAAGAGGGGACACATGTTGATGTAGAAGAGACATGAAGAAGAGGGGACACATGTTGATGTAGAAGAGACATGAAGAAGAGGGGACACATGTTGATGTAGAAGATACATGAAGAAGAGGGGACACATGTTGATGTAGAAGAGACATGAAGAAGAGGGGACACATGTTGATGTAGAAGAGACATGAAGAAGAGGGGACACATGTTGATGTAGAGGAGACATGAAGAAGAGGGGACACATGTTGATGTAGAAGAGACATGAAGAAGAGGGGACACATGTTGATGGAGAAGAGACATGAAGAAGAGGGGACACATGTTGATGTAGAAGAGACATGAAGAAGAGGGGACACATGTTGATGTAGAAGAGACATGAAGAATAGGGGACACATGTTGATGTAGAAGAGACATGAAGAAGAGGGGACACATGTTGATGTAGAAGAGACATGAAGAAGAGGGGACACATGTTGATGTAGAAGAGACATGGAGAAGAGGGGACACATGTTGATGTAGAAGAGACATGAAGAAGAGGGGACACATGTTGATGTAGAAGAGACATGAAGAAGAGGGGACACATGTTGATGTCCCCTTTAAACAGGTCCCCTTTAAAATTCAACTGCAACTGTTTCTATTTGTATCGTCTGTGTTGCGTCTCTTTTATGGTTGTTTGCCTCTGCATTTAAGAGGCATTCATACTCTAGTGGGTAACCTTAGAGCCCCCTGCTGAGCAACAACTCTCCTCTGTGACCCGGCAGAGAATCGATGTGAGCGTCTTGACACTAGGGACCAATCAATGACTCGAGGACACTGATGGCATACAGTACTTGATACCTCAACACACAATTGCACTCATACACTCCGTCCTATCATCATCCCCCCATGGGGCTGTGATTGCCCCCTGCCTGATGGAGTTCAGGTGTAGTGACCTGGTATTTACCAGCGAACGCCAAATCGATGTCGTCCCAGCGGGAGACGCTCAGCCTGCAGCAATACTGAGCAGGGATCAAGGCCTGGCTGTTCTCCACAGATGAATGGCATTATTATTTAAAACATATCATACTCAACATATTGGTTTTCTGGAGCACATTTCTATTTACAAATTAAAAAAATTAGACTTTCTTAAAGGTCCCCTATTATGCTGTTTCTCATCAATATATCACAGGTCTCAGATATATCCAGAGCCTGTCTCTGATTGGCTGAAACACTAAACAGAACATTGCAGCATTACCCATAATCCCCTCTGTTTCAGCCCTGTTTCAAAAGTGCTGATTCTCTGTCTGTTACTGTAGATCAGGGGCGTCGAACTCATTTTCATCTCGGGCCACATTCGCATTATGGTTACACTCAAAGGGCTGGTTGTAACTTTAAGACTTTATAAAACTGCATATATAAATATTTAATATATATAAAATAATGTATAATATCACATTATTGCCTCTGCATTGGATTATTATCAGATAGGGTAATAACTTCATAATTAACTCGGTCTGAAAGCAGAAGTCTAGGGCAAATAATTGCAAGTCTCTTCAGTGCGAACGTCACAAAATGATTTTTAAAAGAAAAGCTAAATAAAAAGTGACATTTTGAAAAAAAAGTCAAATCGGAGAAAAAAGTCTAATTTGAGATGCATTGTGGGACATGTAGTTTATGGGCAACGTGCTTCTGTAAAGTAGCATGTAACCGTATAACAATTATTATATTCTTTGCAAGCTCTTGTGGGGCCACATAAAATGAAGTCGCGGGCCGGATTTGGCCCCCGGGCCTTGAGTTTGACACCCCTGCTTCAGATGAAAATAAGGAGCCCCTCCCCACGCCCCTCTGAGAGACATTTGGTTACAAAGAACTCAATGGTGCTCTAGGAGGAGATTCAGGTGCATTTTTTTTAATGTATTTATTGTCAAAGCATTTAATGTATTCATTGCTATCGAGATGTTAAGAGCATTCCATGGAATATAACAAAAAGTGTATCTCGAGCCGGTTTCTCAAACTTACCTACCCCACCTTTAAGAACCATGTCCTTGCGTTGGCAGTGGCGAAAATGTGTGAGTGAATACTGGTCCTCCGTCGTAGATCACATTAAACGAAGAAGCCCCGGTGTCCTTCATCAACAAGTTTAAGAGAGCAGTCGTTCCATTATATTACTCTGCGCTGTGTGTTACCACTTTTTATCTTTACGAAACACTCCCAATGCCAGTAATACCGTGTATATAAAACCCACCTTTGTTTTATAACCTTATATTTCCATCACTTTCTGTTCAAGGTTTCCCATCAACGGTGAAGGATGAAAGATGGAACTGTGATATGGGACTTCTTGCAGTGTTGTCAACAAAGCTTTAAAGTTTTGCGACTGAAACTGAAACTTGTGCTGCGGCAGTGATGTTGTGTATTGACTCGCCGATCACCTTGTCTTCACACCAACCCTATTGGAGTATCAATAGACAAGATGTAAGGTTGAAAAGTTCACCCATCTCTCCTCAGGGCCCTAATTGGAGCTGAAGGTCAGGAGACGTGTAGGTTCCTATTGGTTTATTGGCTTTATGGATCCAACTATAGCGAATGTATGTGTGTCAGCCGTACAGAAACTCTCCTCTCTCGTGTTTCGCCGCCTTTTCCCATTTCAGAACCTGTTATTTTTTTACTTATATAAGATACCCCCAAAACAAATTACAATGTCTGTTATCTTCAAGTAACCAGACAGAGAGGGGCATATTAGAAAGTCAATGAAACACAATGTTGTGTGACTAAAGCGTTTTTCTCCAGCCCAACTTTTCCATTTAGCCGAGTTCAATCAGGTATCGGAATAGAGTGCTGAATAGTTCTTTAAAGCTGAATCAGGCTGGTCTGCTGTGTTACTGGTAATTAAGCGGGACAATAATTAGCTGTTAGCCGAGAAGAGAAAGGGAGGGGAATGAGGAGTTTGAGGGAGAGGCACTGAAACACAAACGCAGCAAACTAAAACAACAAACCTGTGACCTAAGATTTTCATCGACATAACTACTCTGTAGCTATGTTCGTATGACAAATAAAGAACCTTAAACCTTGAACAACACGATACAACTGCAAGATGTGAGTCTGTGTGTCTTCCCTCTGTCAAAACAGCCAACACCCTCTCCAGATGTTGACCAGATGGATGCACGGTTTGGTGTCTGATAACTTCTAATCACAGCTTATACTATGGGAGCTGAGCTGAACAGTGAAGATGAAGAGCAGGGGGGACATATTGGGATATCAAACGAGACGATTACAGATGGAGCAAGGCGAGGGACTGAACAAGGGAAAAACGTTGTCTGACGCGCGCAAGCAAACATACAGTTGTACCATATCCAGTATATGATTGCGTGTGCGGTCAACAACAATTGTCCTTCCCCAGCTCACTCCCCCTCCATCTATGACAAAGTGCGCAGGTAAGAGCAACCCGATATAGAGAAGTGCAGGGATGACGTATTTACCCGGAAGTAAAGCTGCTGGTTCCCTCGACAAAAAAGCAACGGGATTTCTCCATAGGATTTTGGAAAATAGCTCGAAATAAGATCTGTGAAAAACGACCCTGTTTGATAAATGCACGTTTTGTTCAGCCGGATAATTTCCACATGTTCCGATCTGATCCGAACTGTTTTCACCCGTAACTTTACATGGAGGCTGCCGCATACCTCAAATCATCTTCGTAATATCTATCAAACTATAGATCCTACATATCGACTGGACGTGGATTCTAAAAGTACAATATACACTTCTCGCTAGAAATCTAATCATAAAGCGTTTTAATGTCAAACTATCCTACAATTTAGGATTTTACAGAGAGGGTTATTTGTGAATAAACGACCATCTGTAACGTTAGCATTCAACGGGAGCACTAGAGGGCGAAAACGTTAAACGTATAGGACGTATTAAGCGCTTGAACAAACGACACATTTGGTCGTATGAGTTGGAGGACTTGTTGTTGAAAAGGTGTTGTTAAAAAGATCAAAAAGTTCAAATGGACAGAATGGTCAGTACAGGCAGTTGAAAGCCAAGTGTTCAGTGCAAACAATCTGCTGAATCTCTCCACTCCTCTTCTGACTGGCGGTAGAGGGCCGCTGATGAACACTTCCGCATTTAGAGAGCTGACCGTTTCCAACAGACATTTAAAGTCTTCTTTCAGCACTTCTGACTGTTTGTTCCAATGTTGCAGTACCGTAATCTCTACTCCATTACTTTTATAATTTCGAATCATAAATCTAATCGCCAGAAGCTAAATGCTAACGTTATGCTATAAAGGAACTACAGCCGAGTCCAGCAGCACGACTTCAACGTCACGGCAACTTAAGATCCATATTCAAACACACAGACTCTAAATGGAACGAGTTGAAGTGTTTGTTTGAACAGTCTGCAGGAGGCAGGGACTTGCTTTCAAGCAGAACAGAAACTAACTTAGAGGAGTGTTCACGTGTTCGGCGTAATGACGTACAACGGCCTCCACGACTTCTGTAGTCCTATCCAGCCACTTGGTAACAACCATTGTTTCTCAGACACGTCAACTCTTCAGAAATCACCAGTGGGGTCACTGCTGATGATTTAATGTCGTAGAACAAAACGTGATCCGTCTCTTCAATGAGTCTCAACCACAGACCTTAGTTCAGCTATTTTCCTAAACCCTATGGAGAGATCCCATTGGCTCTGAGACGAGGGTACCGGAAGTGGTAAAATGCTGACTCACTTCCTGGTTTTAGGACTCGTCACTGCAAACGTCACCACACAAATCCAATAGACACGCCCACCACCTATAGTGACTCAAAACATGTGACGTAACAAACACAGAAAATACTTCACATGTGGCTCCTACAGCGATGTTGTTGAGTGTGTCAGAGAGTTATTCTTCTCTCCCCCTTCCTCCCCCTCTTTCGTTGTCTGTCAGGAAAAGGGTCAGCTCGCTGCCAATGCCTTGTGACTTGGAACCTAAAAATCCATTTAACATTGGAGCTAACCAAAGCTGCATTGACCATCACAAGTTCCTGGCGTACGTCCAGTTCCATTAGCTGTGTGAGTGTGTGTGAGCCGTGCCTGGTCAAGAGGTTGAGTAGTGCTTTGGTGAAGCACGTCTGTTCTACTTCTGTAAAACCCGTCTGTGTCAGAACTCGGCAAAACATGGAGAGCAGCCAGGATGATATTCAATACGTGGCATTGCCTTTCTGCTGATTGCTGGGGATCTTGTGGCCTCTGTGCTTCCCAAGGCGGACACACAACCAAACTATCAGATGCACTCAGACAAGAAAAGCAGGCAGGCTGTCAGACAGAATGAAGAGAAGAAGAAATCACATGAAGGAGAATAGAGTTGTGCGATTATAACATATTTGTGTAGGCCGACTTGGAAGTAAGCATCGCAAGCGCTCCCTTTACAAAATGCAGTGTGATTTTACCATTGGATTTAGAAAATAAGATCTGTGGCAAAGACGCGTTTATGATACATACATGTTTTGGTAAGCGGGATAATCTCCAGATTTTAACACCACTTTTTTTTAAGGGTAAATGCAATCATCAGGAGTAAAAAGCTATAAGGTTATAAACGAGCTACATGACGGCCGCATGTCACCACCGCTAAGCTTGTATATACTGGAGACAGCTGGAGGTGGAAGCAGAGCACCAGTAGGCACATGGTTTTTTTTACCAGGGTAATTCAAGCCACAGGGAAAGCCATAGGAAAGGCTTAAGGAAAGGAATATAGGAAACCTGTTCATTGTTCTTTTGTTAATGATAATGGACCAAGAGGTGATTCTTGTCTGGACTTGGATCAACGTGAACATCTCTTAAGTTTGTGTTGATGATATCAGGCATCTAACCAAAAACACACATTCAAAAACATTGACTTAAAGACGAGAGAACCGGAAATAGTCATTCCTGCACCACTTTATACACACAAAATAAAACAAACACATATCAAACACTAAGATAAACTAAGAACCCCCGACGCATTGAAACAACATTATGTATCAATCTGTATGTTTGCAGTGTAGCACCCCGACAATCTGAGAGTTATATTCAGACTCACTCACCAAAGATACATGGAAAAGGGTGCTGGGGACTCATATATTGGGGCGAAACGGTATTTCGATCTCTCTGTCTGTACCAGCGACGTGCAGTCAGGGGAGGCCTCACCTGTCATACTACAATGTAACGGAAAAACAACTAAAGAAAAACTAAATAGTAATAATAATAAAATGTCTCCTCTGATCTGTGTTGTAAGTGTGATTTCTGTTTGATTCCAATCGCTTTTTATAGTCAAAATCAGCACATTTTACGAGCTCCGCTACAACTCCTACATGGGAGCGATGAGGAGAGAGGCAGGACGAGCTCTGCCTCTCGTAAGCCCACAGTAACTGGCTGGAGCGCGGGCACTAATTTACCGCGGGCACTTATTTTGTGAGCGCGCTCAAGCCAGTTACTGTGGGGTGAGGTGAGGCACAGATGAGCTCTGCCTCACCTCAGAATGCGTCACCCCACAGAAACTGTCTGGAAAGCGGGCCCTAAGCGCATGCCTGCACCATCTCACTGTATGTCACCAATGTAATGTTTGTAGATCCCTTTATTACATTTATCCTCGCCATCCATAGTCTCTAAATAACTTATTTCACGTATATATGATATTTAGGCTCGCTGGTCTCATCGTACAACGGCAATGAAAAAAGCACCAGGGGAGGCAGCCATAACCTCTGCCGCACTGAAGGGGGCGCACATGAGCCCACAGGTCCTTGTTGCTACTGTTATTCTACGCAGAGACGGTATAGACGCGAACAACAAACTAGACTTTTGAAACTAGAGGAAGATACGGAGGACTTTTACAAAAAAGTAATAGAGATTGTTGTCCAGAAGGATAGCATGGACTTCATCTTCAAGTCAAGGTAAGACCACAATTGTAATGAAAATTGGTTCTTACTAAGAAAGAACAATCCAATATTTAGATTGTGGGTATCCTTTTGTTGAACGGTCTGTTTAAAATGAATCGAAGCATCAGACTAAAAATGCTTTTGAAAATAACCGAATATGTCGATTATGGTCAAAATATAATATTTGTAAATCTGAGTCTGAAAGAGTCAGTGCCTCACCAGCCATGTCCGCACGTCACTGGTCTGTACACACAAACTGAACAATTGGCAATAAAGTCCTACAAGGCCTACTTGTTGAGAAACATGTCCGCCAATCCATCCATGTTGTGTTTCACCACTCATCAGCTACATCATCTACCCCCTCATATAGATCTCGAAGGCTATTGGATAAGTTAACCCTTTCATATCCTTGGTCTGTCCTTCCCAATTCAACATAGAAGGATTATCTTTGAAGTAGGTTTCATAGCAGTGTCTAGATCAGCTGGCTAAAACTTCTCAAATGGATCATCTTCCGTCACTAAATCCTAATAAGCTATACAGATAAACACAACTAGTTTCTGTAGTTCAGTTTCTAACTCTTGTGTCCACAGATGAAAGTCGGTTTAATCAGGAAAGTACCTCACAATGACAGTCTGCTCGATCGTCTGCATGGCCAAACAGACCGGGCACCAATCTGCCTGTATTAACTCACCCTAACCAAACATTGTTTTCTAGTGTATTCTTTGAACCGTGATATGAAGATGCTCGCCGTCATTCCAGCTGCTTCCCAGCCAGCTTCCTGAGTACACGCTGAAGATCTAACGTGTAATGAAGCCAGCGGGACAACTGCTGAGTTCCCAGTCATCTGCAAAGAGCAGGCATGCAATCTTTTGGCCAATAAACTCAACACTCTCAACGTCTTGGCTGCACACGGAGAGTGTGTTTATGAAAATTACATAATTGATGACATGGCACAGCATTGACAGAGCCTGACACCCAGCCAGCAGGAATATAATTGCGAGGCTGAATAGATGATCCACTTTTCTACAACCAGGAAGGAATCCACATCCGAGGAGAACAAAGCCATGAATCTCTTCCACCTGGCACGCGTTGAGATGATTTTGAAGAAGACTCAAATATGCATGTTCTGTGTGTGTGTGTCAACTGTAACAGAATCCTCATTTGTAATGGGTGTTGGTGCCTCCCTGTGGAGAAGGGTGCACCAACACCAGCCTCTCCCCTCCTCCATTGTCCATGCCTGGTTTCTCTTCCCTCGCAGCTCTTATACTGCCCTAGCACCTCATTCAAGGTCTCCCCCCCCCCTCTCAGGAGTCTCTTTTCCTCTCCCGAGATAAAACAAACAAGAAAACAGTCGTTTGACGCATCTGTAATCACCTTAGCTATATCCGCTAGAACTGAGGGCTTTTAATTTGCCGTGCTTTTAATTTGTTTTCACAGCAGTTTCAAGCAAATTAAATTTGTTAATTAAAGCAGCTAAATGAAATGCTAAGCATTATTGACGAGATGCTAATTGGGTTAGTGTGGAAATTGGAAGTGGGGGTGAAGTGGGGGCTAACGAGAGGGTGAAGGGGGGAGAGGAGGGCGTTTTGGGGTATCAATAGTCGGGACAAATCACATTACAGAACAGCGTTAGAGAGGCGACATGCCAAGTATCCCCACACTCCATTCTGTGTGTGTGTGTGTGTGTGTGTGTGTGTGTGTGTGTGTGTGTGTGTGTGTGTGTGTGTGTGTGTGTTCACAATACATCTCCCCGGGCCTTTTTTGGCAGTCCTACCAAACACAGATAGACAGCTGTACTTCCTCCTGATATCTTCCCAACAAAAATAAACACAACCCCACATAACTTTTCTCTCACACACACACACACACACACACACACACACACACACACACACACACACACACACACACACACACACACACACACACACACACACACACACACACACACACACACACACACACACACACACACACACACACACACACACACACACACACACACACACACACGATTGGGTGTCAGAAGCTCAAAAAGGGCAGCAAGAATATTCTGTAAAGTTAATAAAACAATATATTCCCATTATCTTCAGGTGGGCAGGCTTCAATAATTGCAAATCTTTTAAAAGCATCGCATGCCCAGACCTGATGTGCATTAAGGAGAGGAAGGAGAGTCCAGTCTGGATTATTATTATAAGAGGAGGCTGATGGCTTTTATTCTGGGAGAGTTCAGATATATAAATGCACAGATATAAACGAGCGGCACCAAAATGATGTTTCTTGTGGAGCTGAATTGACTCTCATTCATTTCAAGATACATTAAAAATAAATTGCTGCAATTTCTTTGGTTTATGGTTCTATAGAAAAAAGGCAAAAGTTTAGCGTTTTCTTATTTTTGGATTTTGTGAATGAATAAAGCCTGTGAGAAAAAAAACCTACAAAAAAGTGGAATTTCACATCAAATAAAACTCAAATGTATAATCCATCACACCGTGTTGGTCGTGGCAGCAATCTGTTTCGGTTTTTCAATCACATTTCCACTTCCACTGCTCAGGATGCAGTTTGCATGGATTATAAGGACACGTTTTTGTTACAGCAGGAAGTAAAAAAAGACATGTTGTGAATAAGAATAAAAGTAAACAAACCAGCAGACAGAAAATATACACATCATAATAACACAAGGTGTGCATCAGTATTTAAAGAGTTCAGAATTACAAAATATACAGAATTATTTAGACAACACAAAAGACTACTTAGAAATAAATCACAAACAGGAAATATAAAGTGTAGAAATCCGAATGAGCCTCTTAAAGATCTTCTTCCCTGAAGTAAACTTGGTTAATTTTTAAACACAAGTATTCCTCCTCTCAGTTTTTAAGCAAATCTATTGTTCAGTAACCGGTTAAAGCAGCACAGTGCTTGTGCTGTGCTGCTTTATTATACATTCAGAAAAAGCCCCCGTACCCCAGGTGGTCTTTGCCTCAAGCATTGTGACATTATTGCAAATTAAAAAAAACGCCTCAACAAATGGTTTTAAAGAAGGACATTTTGTTGTAATAAATATGGCACCATTGTGTTTTTCTATAAAGACTCGCTGAGGAATACGCAGCCCTTTAAAAAAAAGAAAGTTGTGTTTAGTGAAGTGGATAGAGACAATTTAAAAGTCCCCTCTTTTGGTTTTAATGACTATTTACCCAGTTAAGAATTTGGGAACTTTGTTTGCAGAATTGCTACTTAATTAATGATATCATTAAATGCTTCAACTACTAAGGCAGGGGTGGGGAACCTCCGGCCCCCGGGCTGTATACGGCCCGCAAGACCATTGGATACGGCCCTCGAGGTAATTTATAATAACACAAGCAAAACATTTAAGAAATCTAGACCGCAAAATAATTAAACAAGAGAGTGCCTATTTTTCCTGGCCACGGTCAGGGTCCTTGAACACAACACGAGCCTAATGTGTCATCACGTGGTATACGTCTTGTCTGACAGGGGTGCAGTTCTGCCGGAGAGCACCAGAACGCCGCTCCGGGACTTAAAAAATATCAGTACCCATAAGGAGCCGTACACATGGTTTTTGCGTGGCTGTGTCTTTAGTTGAAAGCCCAGTGGCGATCTGTTCATCTGTCACACTGATCATACAGTCAATAACTTTGTTGTTATTAGCATCTGGTTAGCTAGCTACAGAGCCGGCCCTACCCATTAAGCGACGCTTAGGGCCCCGCAGCCACTAAGGGGCCCCCTAGCAAAAAAAGAAAAGAAGAAAAGTCAGTACACCGTCGCCGTGATAAGTATGTTTAATTAATTGTGTTAATATGCCTAGATTGCCTACTATCAAAGTAATGTATTATTGAGTCAATCATAATACATTCACCGTGCTTTACCTGAACCTCATCATGACACTAGAGAGGACGGCAGAATTGTAATTTCCCGTGTTCAGTGAATGCAACAGAGGCCCTGTGAGCTGTGACAATGTTTAAAATAAACTGTCAGTCGGACTCAGAGTTTTTGATGATGGACATAAGAAAAAAATGTCTTTAAAAAGACGGCAATTCTCAAGCGGTGGCTCACACAACATCCCCAGAGCCACCACTTGAGCCAGGTGAACAAGGTATGTAAATGTCAGTAAACTTCCAAGTTATGCGAACATTAAGCAAAGCATAAATTACAGCTACGTTGACGTTACTTTGAATCGCGGGGGTAAGCTAAACCGTTAGCAAGTAGCTATAGCTAGCCAGATATATTAAATAAATACTTTTGCGGCTTTCACACCAGCGCTTTTCCCTTTCTAGCTCCGAGCGGGAGCTTTTCTGGTTCAGCTCCGGTTTCCCTTTTCTGCTCCCGCTCTGTTCACACCGCCCAGAGCTGCCGCGTCATGACGTCACCGTTTACGTGCCTGCTTCATAAAATCCAAACCGCGCGGAAATCCCTCACATCGACAACAACAACAATGGACGATTGTATTGAAGCGCTGTTCGCTTTGGTTATCCTCTTACGAAACGAAATGGAAGGCATCGGACGACTTTACAAGGGACGACTTTACTTTGAACTTTACAAACATCACATGCGAAATGCAAGACTTCTTTGTGGTCTTCAGCATCTACTTCAACCCACCTCGACGTTAGAGAGACGTAAGCGACGCCGCCTCTTAGCTCCGAAGCTCTTGCCTCTAGACCGAAACCAATTTGGAGCTGGAAGTGAACCGGATTCCGGAGCTAAGAGGCGGCGCCTCTGCGGTGTGAACAGGAAAAACCGGTACTTTTCAGGCTCCAGCTCCGAGCCGGAGCTGAAAACGCGTTGGTGTGAAAGGGGCATCTGTTATACAATCTAAATGTAATATTTTTAAGCGTTACCTGGTGATTTCAAAGAAAGCTCTCTGGGAAATGTTGACTTACTGTTCGACATGAAGCTAGAAGCTACCTTACAGTACACAGTTGATCCTGAGTCCTGTCAGTTCAAGTGTTTCATAGTTAGCTTAGCTAAGCATCAACCTAGCACTGAAATATATGGATGTTATGAGCAGGGGTGCACATAACTTTTTTGCCCTGGTTCTCAAACGAGCACCTGGAGATGTTGCTTGGTGCTCATCCTTAAAATGAAATAAACCGTAACTTTTGAGGGGGTCTTGACTTTATTTGCCAGACACACGGCACTAAACACAGAACACACACACAGAGGTGAACACAAGACAACATTAGCACGACCAGTAATCCTACAAGCTGTCATCACTACCCTCCTGACTGTTCTCCTCACTGTCTTCCTCTCTGTCAGACATGGTAGCTGATGATGTAGGCCTACGTCTTTCTCTCTGGTTGAGTCTGCGATTAGCTGCTTGCATCCACAAGTTAACAGCTGGTTTTGAGTCGAAAGTCTCTGTTGTCATTTTAGACAAGTGGATGTAATCAAATCAGTATGTGCTAGGGCTGCACGGTATTGAAAAAAACTGACATCGCGATTTTTTTTTAACCTGTTAAACCCCAAAGTCCCGGCGGGTACTTTACTCTTTTTTCACGACAGTGTCTCAGGGGATCGTAATATTTAAGAACCTATTAATGTGTTATACCAGATTAACGGAAATAATCTCAGCTAACTGACGATACAAACCATTTTTACCAAAACAAAACACAAGTCTCATAAGAAGCATCTAAATGACCCCTGAGCGAAAAATGCTAACGCACTTTGGCACAGAACTCAAGATAAAAGTACCCTTTGTAGTGCCGTGAAAAGAGAGTCGGAGGCGGTGTATTAAGAATGGAGTTCCAATCTTTATTATCCATTACTTTCAGAGAGGTTAACACATGCACTGCTCTGCCTGATGAGCTAGCAGGAATGGCAGCTAAAGCTACAGGTGTTCCCCACTAAAGGGTCCGTGTGGCAACACAATAAGCAAGGTGAATTATGTCCAATAACGTGTCACCACACCTTATTATTACTTATCGTAGCTGCACTTACAAGATATTCGATTAAAGCTGAGGTTCCACAGATTATTTAGGTATATAGTATCATCACTGAGTGATCTGAACTCGGACAGGGGAAGCAAACACAGACATCACAACACGTACCTTTACGTAGCTTCTAGGGGAGATGTCTCACCGTAGCTGTCAATCTGATCAAAAGACGTGTTAAATGGCATTACAACGAGAAAGAAAAAACGCGGCTGAATCGGTTAATGCATAGGTTTTTAACGTCTAATTTTCTCCGGTATTGTCCTCCTGTGCCTCGCTCATTTTTTACCAGTGTTTTGATGGTCTGCAAACTAGCGAGGCGGGGCCTGCTATGATCTGATCAAGAATGATTGTGATTGGTGGTTTGCTGTGCATGCAGGGGAAGTTCTACACACACCAACACATGAACAAATAAGGAGTGAGAGTGACGCGTAGCCAAAACCGGAAGCTGCATACATTCTGGTAGCTACCATTAGCAGCTAACTTTTGTGCTCCGATTTTTACATAAAAATGGAATTATGGATTATAAACAATTGCTTCAAAGCCACAGATACATTATCAACCTATGGATCAACCGATTCAGCCGCGTTTTTTCTTTCTCGTTTTAATGCCATTGAACACGTCTTTTGATCAGATTGACAGCTACGGTGAGACGATCTCCCGTAAAAGCTCCGTAAAAGGTACGTGTTGTGATGTCTGTGTTTGCTTCCCCTGTTGCGAGATCGGATCGCTTAGATACTATACTTAAATAATCTGTGGAGTCTCAGCTTTAATCGGATATATTGTATGTGCAGTTTCGATAAGTAATAAGGGTATCTTTATTTTGAATTCTGTGCTAAAGGGCGTTAGCATTAAAAATGAATAAAACCGCACGTCCCTGCGGCGGTGTGAATACCGCGCATGCGCATACCGCGGTTATCGCCATGACACGGTATATCGTTCAGCCCTAGTATGTGCACATAACCAATAACCTACCATAGCCAATAACAAATGAATGTAACTTATTTTATTTGTGTTGTTCATTCATATCTTATTTAAATGCATTTTTGTTGTTGTATCTCTCCAGTTTTAAAGGATATGTTTGGTTACTGTATGCATTGGAATTATTTCAAACCTGTTTATCCCAATAATTATAAAGGAGTGCCTTGGAAATATGTGTTTACATAAATTGTGACCAAACTGTTTGAACTTAGACTAAAGTGAACTATCTAAACACTCAGAGTCCTTTACCTCACTGAGCTGTAGTTATCAGCCTCTCAGTCTGACTGGAGAGGACTCTCCTCCACATTATTGTAGAAACATCTTCTTCTTATATCCGTTAGAGCAGCTAGCACCAGATTATAATAACAACACCGGGCGGTGCGCCCTTCTCTCTCTCCCTCGCTCACTCGCATTTTGGCTGTGAGCTGCGGGCGCCAGATAAGCCAACATCCCCCATTTTCATCACTTACAGCGCCCATCGTACAGGGCAAATGAAACGTGGAACCGGGGTGAAAAGGGTGTTACATTTACTTAATTATGAATATTGCTACATCAAGGCCGAAAATTAGGATGAGCCCCAACGGTCAAAAATGTTTTTTGCGCAGGTGTGCATGCGCACCTGCGCACCAGTTATGTGCAGCCCTGGTTATGTGACAGTATTTCTGAGAAAAGGTCAGCTGAAATGGTGGCATGCCACTGCTTTACGTGTCGACAGCATATTTGAACGTATTTGCAGCAGTAGATGTGGCTGTTTGGCCACTGACGTTGCCATAACAACACCGGCATTTAAATGTGCAACCTCTTTTTGTGACAGATTTTTACATGAAATGATAATTCTTCTGAATGATATTCCTATTGACAGCTAGTTTCTATGTGAACATTATGAGATGGACAGCCAGAGAGAATAAATGAAAAACAGTTGTGAAATACTATATGACAAAACAAGAATACAGTTTAAAAGGGGAGTGATTTGTAAAATATAAGAAAAATAAAATCTGTTTACAGTTCTGTTTCATATGGATGTTGAGAGATGCATCCATAGATCTCTTAATTTTGCTCTCAAAGTGCAACTGAAATGGCCCTTGAGAGGAAAAAGGTTCCCCACCCCTGGGGTTTGAAAACATCCCCACGCTGTGTAATAACTAGCCTTGGCACAAATGGAGGGAACTATAAAGCTCCTCGCCTAACAGTCCTGTATTAAACATCACTCCTTAACCAGCTCATTGACCCCTCGAAGCGATCGCTCTGTCTCCCTGCGGCACGTTGGCCCAATGCTCCACTAATGAGAAGAATTCACTCATTTGGCTTGAGCTCCACACGGGTGAAGGACAGAGGTGTCGGGGTGGAAAGAAGAACGAGAAATGAGAGATGAAATAAGAAGACAAACGAGTGAGATAAAGAAAGAGATAGAGGCGGTGTGAGCGAGGAGAGTTGTTTGGAAACAAAGTACGAGAGGCGGGGGAGAGATGGGGGTCGGGGGAGAGGAGCAGGGAGCTGAGCAGTGGTTGAATTAGGGAGGTGATTATAGCGCTAATTACAGCCTGAGCCGCTTCATTGATAAGGTCCCAGCCCACACCTGACAGCGCGAACTGCACTGGGCTCTGGAATGTGGGAAATGCACATCACATAGAAAAAGGGCGGGGTTTGGGAAATACATCACAGCGTCCACAGAGGGTGGAACAGGCCTCTGCACATTCCTCTTCCTACTGACGTTGTTTAATGAGGACATATTGCGGTCGCTTTCAGGTTCATATTGTATGGTGTGCTCTGATTGGTTAGCTCTGTTGTTATTGGTCATCTATTAAGAAATGTCCCGCCCCTTAGCCTATCACGTACAATGTGTTGGAGAGCTAGCCAATAGAAGCGTAAGCCTAACAATGTCACTGATGTCAATGGAGGCGTTTCAGGCAGGGGGGGGGGGGAGGGGGACACTTTGGGATTTTAGCCTTTGCAGACCATTACATGCACTAAAACCTATATCACACACTACAGGAAAGGGAGAACCCAACGAAGCAGAATAGGGTCCTTTTAAACAACATGAAGCTGCAGATCCAACAGTTTGTCATATTCTACAATTAATTCCTTCATTGTATATATATATATATATATATATATATCATGTTACTTATTTTGCTGTAGATTTTTTATAAGATTTTCTATAAAGTCTCCATCAATAAGACAGTCTGCGGTTCGATTACCAAGCCACTGTAATCAACATGACTTAAAGGTCCCATGTACATGGCCATTTCTACTCATCATAATTCCATTGCTGAGGTCTACTAGAATAGATTTAAATTGTGCAATTTTCCAAACTCACATTGGTTTCTCACAGCATCTCTGTAAAGTCTGTGTATTCACTCTCTGTCCTAAACGGCTTGTTGGAGCTCCTGCCCCCCCCCCCCCCCCCCCCCCCCCCCCCCCCCCGTGAGCCCAGTGGCCGTTTGCGAGACACAGCGAAACCCAGCCCGAACACACACACACCCGCAGCCTGGCTGGGAGTTCCGCGGTGTCTCGCTGTCTCGCCGACCCCACACCAGTGAGCCAGCTCATAGTGTCCCGCTCCTCGCTGCAGCGAGCCTCGCAACGTCCCGCCGAGTGTGTGTGTGAGGAAGTCCGCTGATTGGGCCAAACGTAACGGCTCCGCGGATACGTCACTATACCCAAGAAGTAATGGGGCAGCACAGACAGGTCTTCTCTGTGTTAGAGTTTTACTCGCTACAGGGTGTTCTTTGAGGGTTTGTGACTCTGCAGACCGTTTACATGCAGAAAAACCTTCCTAACACACAAGGGGACGGGTAACAACCAGAAAAGCATGGCAACAGTATCATAGTGTATAAATGTTGCTTTTGGAAAAATGTAAAGTAATGTAGTTATGAATGTACCAATCAGCATCAAAACATATTAATTGCATGTGAAAACTAACTAGGCAATAAACGAGATTCTGAATCTATAAATGCAAGTTAAATGTCTAACATACGCAAGGCTTTAACCTCCTCTAATGTGTCATATTCCCAGCTTCAAATGTGCTTGTGTAGTCATTTGAAATTATAGTGTTTTCATTTTCAAGACTGTAGGCCTTCTGATTATGACGTGTAAATGAAATCTGGAGAAAGTCTCGAAAGCCAGATGGTTTTCCACATCTTGCATAACTGACAGCATGAGATCTGCCTCGTTCTCCACTCGTGTTTTTTCTTAAAGGAGTTAAGTATTTCTGTGGTTTTTGCTGATATTTAATCCAATTGATTCCATGAAACCGAGGCTGGCCTATCTTGAGGTTATTGACCAGGCTGACAAACAGATTGAACACACTGTACTACATTTCTACAAGGTCTCTATTTCCACCTATTCCACCACATAATACCCCCATTTAGAGAAGGCACATTTGAATGCTATTCAGGTCCCTATTACTAAATGTCCTCATCTAAGAGAGTGCACTCAACCTGAAAGGGATTGAATTGTTGGGCGCCACTGTACTTTATGCTGCCAGTAAATATATCTATCTTGTTCATAACAATTTGCGGCTCTGTGTTTTGTAATCATAAAAAGGATAAGTTTGGGGAGATATGAGAGCCATTCTTTTGAGAGTGCTGATTACAGCCGGCACCATCGCTGCCCGCCTCATCAGAATACCTTATATTCCACGGCTCTAAGTATCTGGCAAACCCAAGTAGATAGATAACAAAGAGCCTATTAAATAACGGACAAAGTGGCCTGTGAAGGTAGGGGTGGGGGATGGGAGACAGTGTGCTGGGAATCAGTCTTTTAGCTCCACACACACTCCGAGATGAGATAGCCCCGAGTTCTAATTAAAATTCTCATTCCCATCTCAGGTGGTAATTTTGATCTGAGGATGAGAGAAATTGATACACAGAGGTTTACTGTAGTGCGATACTCTCTCATTTAGTTTGCTTACTGTATGTCTCGTTTTCATCTCTCTCTCTCTTCTCGTCTCTCTCTCTCTTCTCATTTCTCTCTCTTCTCTCTTCTCTACCTTCTGTCTTCGCTCTCTCTCTCTCGTCTACTCTCGTCTCGTCTCTTCGTCATCTTCTCTCTCTCTCTCTCTCTCTCTCTCTTTCTCTCTCTCTCTCTCTCTCTCTCTCTACAGAGTAATATAGATTAGAAAAAACCCATAGGAAATGGGAAAGCATACTGTATGTACACACACCGGCACATAGATACATTAAATCTACTTTCCCATAATGTGCCCAGCCGTCTGATAAGGATCTCCTCCTCTTACTCGCCCTTTCCTCCTCTGCGTATCTTCAGAAGATCTCGACTGCTGCTCATAACAAGAAGAAGAAGTCCACACTAAACTGCAAAAGGGTAAACACTACTGGATTCCTCAACAAATCCTGTGTTGAGGACATGCAGACTTTAACACAGATGTGAGACACTTCTTATGGCAAATATATATACTATTTAGTTTTAATATTGCCATTATTGGCTGCTACTTTTTACATTACTTAAAACAAAAACAACTCAGAAGTATTTTTTCCTCTTACTGCCTCTGTTCACCCTCTGTCTGAAACCAGAGCCCAGTCTGCTCTGATTGGTTAGCTGGCCGGCTCTGTTGTGATTGGTCAACCGCTTAGAGATGTCCGGCCCCTTAGCCTATCACGTACAATGTGTTGGAGCGCTAGCCGACAGAAGCGCACATGTTACATAGTGATGTCATTATGTTACCAAATGTAACAAAGGAGTCCAAGGGGCGTGAGTGTGTGGAAGAGAAACTCCATCTGGAGGGAACACAGGAAAGGTAGCCTTTTCAGACCATTTACATGCACAGAAACCTATAACACTACAGGAAAGGGAAAACCCCAAAAATCAGAATAAGGCCTCTTTAAAGAACAAACCATCACACTTCTGGGGCCAATTTGTAATGACAGAATGTTACACTGAAGGCCTGATGCTAAGCTACATCACAGCTAGGTGTGGTTTAACACTAGAGCCGCCAGAGGTCGCTGTATACCTAAAACCGCCAACGGGTAAAATGTACCCGCTATTGATTTGCAAGGTACAATGTTCTTTTATTTATCATACAGAACCGTGAGTTTTGATCGCACAGGGATGACACTTATACCAATAGAATCTGTGGACTCTCAGCTTTTCATATGATATAGTTTTTGCAGATAGCATGAAGTATAAAATATCGCTAAGAATGCTGATTTAAACGCTTGGTGTTAGACTTGTGTTTTGTTTAGGTACAAATCTCTCTCTCTATCCATCTATAACTATCTATAGATCTATCTGTAATATTCTGTTCTATGGACATATAATTGTCTACACACAAACAGACAACGCGGACTACTTCTCTCATTCAGAGTGTCCATTTTTATTCAACTGGCACGTAACCTGCACACATGCATTACGTCCTCAACGTGAGCTCAGTCATCCAAGATCTTGTATTCTCCAAGATGTTACACTATCTATAACTATCTATCTGTCTATATCTCTCTCTATCTATATCTATCTATCTCTCTATCTATCTATCTCTCTCTCTCTCTCTCAATCTATAAGGAACCGCAGTAGACAAAAGGCGTTGCTATAGCAACACGTCATGTTTACGCTGCATTTTCTATGAGGTAAATATTACCCGCTGGCGGATATAGGTATAAATGGCATTTTTTTTGGCGAGTTTTTCAATCTGACTTCATATTGACAATTGTTAACAACATAGGGCGCTACATAACACACTTTCAGGAAAAGTCACGGACTGGGAGACTTTAATATGTTATTGAAAAAAAGTTACATACAGTCAAAAAACAGCTGCGGGTAAAATGTACCCGTTGGCGGTTCTATTAATCTATACTTATTTGACCACGATCACAGATAGAGCAACTGGAAGGAGAAAAGGCCATAATTACATGCTTGCTTCCAAATTGCAGCACGTTTTGTCAGTCGTGTTTACTGTAGTGCGTTTAATTCTCTCTCTCTCCTTCTCTCTCTCGCTTTTCTCTGTCCTTTTTTTCCAGCTCATTACTCCTAAACAATTATATTTGGTAGAAAGCCTCTCAGTCGCAGCCTGCTGCTGGCTAAAATGAAAACAGTCAGTGCGGAGGCAAGACGATGGATCACAGTGTCAACGCCAAAGTTATCATCACCTTGCTTGATTTATATTTCTTCACTGATTTTTTTTTCAGTGCACTCTGCGCAAACACACACACACACACATACACACACACACACACACACACACACACATACACACCATGTATACATCACTTCAGGGGACGTTACATTGACTTACATGCATTTCCTGGAGACTTATCCTAACATTAACCATAACCAACACATGCCTAACCCTAACCCTAACCCTAACCAAGTCTTCACCCTAAAATTAATGATTCCCCTTATGGGGACCTCCAATTTGTCCCCATAAGGGCGGCGAGTCCCCACACGTGACTGTGTAAACAGATTTAGGTCCCCACAAGTATAGTAATGCTAGGCCACACACACACACACACACACACACACACACACACACACACACACACACACACACACGCTGCCTGTGGTGGAGTTAGGGGGGGGGACTGAATGGCCATCATTCTGATAGAGCGCTTCATTGTGGCTGTAAAATTAAACAGCCAATTTCACCTAGTAATTGGATAGTGAAATATTCTTGGTGCAACTCCATGGCGTGGCATAATGCAGTGAGCAGAGTGAAAACACGGGGCAGATAATCACATTTAACTGTCACAATGGTGTGAAACTGCTAACTTTCTATGACACCGTATTAAGCCTGTATCCACTTGTAGATTTACTTTTAAACTACAAAACCCTCGGAGCGGTGGAAAGAGAAAAACAGATCCAGTTTGTTTCAAATGTGATTTGAACTGAGGATAGCGCTGGTATTCACAGTAAGACGTGTTAAATGATACATATCTCAGGGTCAGACATTAAGAATTCTTTCAGTGAGTCTCTCCCAGGCACAAGCAGAAGCTTTAATTGCCATAAATCCACTCTAATTAACAGGCTGGAGATCCTGTGATGTTTTCCACCCTGCCCACACATTAGAGCAAAAATAGCATTTACAGTACGCCGTAGTATTTGTTAATTACCAGCGTTTCAGAGAGGGAGTAAGGGGGCTATCGGACCGCGGATGGCAATACCGCAGGGGTTAAGCTCTCTTTCTCACCATATGTGTTTGCCAGTGTGAGCTATGGAGACGCCACCCTGGGGTGAAATGAACTGTCTTAGTGAGGATCAAACACTCAAATGAGCCGTGATGATGCTGTCTGTAAGCCATCGAGGCTTTTCCACCCTTCACCTCAGGCTCTGCTGTTTGAACTTAACTTCAGAGGACCTTTCACATTTTTAATGAACATTTTTATTGGACCACATACTGCTGGTTAATTTATCCTTCTTTATTATTATTGTTTCATTTAGGTTTTACTCAAACTAACCTTAACCATAGCTGTTGCAGATCAGAAAACAGTTTTAAGTTATCAATCAAAGCCAATAAATCAAAGTTTATTTCTAAAGCCCAATATCAAACATTTTACATTTGTGCCAGTGGCCTTTAGTTTGTAGAGAATATGAATATGACACCCTCTGTCCTTGGACCCTCAAATCGGACAAGGATGGATCAAGAGGAGGCGGAGCTAATGCCTGATCAGAATTCGGAGATAAAGTTACATTCTGCTGTGATAAAACGCCATCCTGTTCTACACCACATCAAGGATTATCTCTGAAACAGTATGGAGCTCAAATGCTTTTTATCACAAGGTGAGTTCCTTTCTTTATTTCCTGCTTTTTAAACACTTACTCTCCAGCACAGGTTAGCTCTGAGTGTTAGCGAGGCTTGCTAATGTAAACAAAGACGAGATTACGTCCAAAACACGTCAGGCATTGTTTCCGATAGCAACTTTCTGTGGGTCCGCCCACTCCGCCGCCGATTTGACGTCAGTTCGGATGAAATCTGTATCCGCTCGTTGTACCCCCGTTTTTAAAATATTTGGGTACGGAGGAAAAGAGAGAGGATTTTATTGGTTGACGCTGCGTGAGTTCCCCGACGCACCGGGGACACATAGTTATGTATAAAAGACATCACAAAGTGCATTTTGCATGATAGGTCCCCTTTAACTGGTTCATGTATGTCTTTGTTAACAGAGGAATCATACGCTTAGAGCAGGGGTCTCCAACCTTTCTTCATCTGAGAGCTACTTTGAAAAAATGAAAGTGGCCAAGAGCTACTTCCATCACATCGCTTACATTTATTCACATAGCCCTCATCAGTTGAATTAAGCTATACTTTTGTACACGTGTGAAATTGAAATACCTAAAGCTTATCACAAATCTTAACTTCACATCAAGGTCCAAGAAAACGACAATTTCTCACATATTATTATGGGCCACATAGTGAGTACATCACTGAAGATTCACATACATGTCCTTAATCACCACCTGACAAGCATCTTATGCACTTATGGTCAAATAAGTGCATTCACTCTTTTTTACAGTTAGTGAGATGAATGGCACTGCATGGAGTCCACCATAGAGGTGTATGCTGAAGTGTACCTACCTAGGTTCACTCTAATAGTCATTGTTCATCAGTCAGTCTTGTTCTGTATTTAGATTTCATGTCAGAAAAAGCTGCTTCAAAAAGGTATGTAGAACAGAACCAAATAAAGCAGACGTGTTCAGTGCTGCTTGTTGATGTTCTTATAGTTTTCTGGGTCAACAAGGCTCCAGTTTTGCTGAGACTTAAGCTGAACATGATTTTGGAGATTTATAACCTCCATCTCCACAGGATTGACACTGAACAGCTCAGCCATCTTTTTCTTCTTCTTCTTCTTCGTCTTGACATTAAATTATAAACCATAATAAATCAACTGTAGGTCTAACCTCCCTATAGGCCTATCTGTGTGTGAAATTGCTCCATCCTCAAAAACAAAAAACTACTTCTGCAGTCTAGCTGCAGCTTCTAGCAACGGTCTTCTGTTGAACAAGGGAGTATTACAACAGCATTATACAAACACACTTATTCTCTGTCTTACTGTTACATGAATCCCATGAATGTATGAGAGTAAGTTAGCTTCATCATATCTCAACCAGTGATTAAGTGAATAATAAAGTTTCTATCGGGTCACTATCAGCCTGTCACTCATTATTTTCAGGGCGGGGTTTGGAGGAACGGAGAGGAGACGGTGATCGCGGGAGCTTTTTTCCTGCCTTCACAAACTTGACACAAGTATTTATCAAGTGAAAATAGCAAGAGGACATTCATCCTCTGCAAGCCAAGACTTGATTAAATCCACCAAAAACCTGACATGATGATAACGAGTGTTTTTCAAAAAACACAAATCCCTCCCTGTGTCTCTGAGCCGCAGCGACACGGCCTGATTCAGAGCGGGTCATTCTGCTGTTGGTTCTGGACTGGTGTTGCTGGAGAAAGCAGACTGGTCCGTGTGTGGTGTCGCCGTGCCGCTGTCACGTCTGTTCCTCACTGCGTCACCGACCAATTTGATATTCGTGTGACAGAAAAAATTCTAAAATCAAAAAACGTTATTGTCCAGCCTTGGCCGAAAAATCAAGAAGCAGCCTTACTACAATAATCGATAATCGAGCGGCGAGCTACTGAAAAGCTGCCCGATCGACGTGTTGGAGAGCCCTGGCTTAGAGGAATCCTTCTTGAGTGTCTTCAATCCAATCCACTTTATTTCTATAGCACAATTTAAAAACAGAGGGTTTGCCAAAGTGCTTCAGAACGAACATAACATTATAACAAAATATAATATTACAAGAATAGATAAAAGGCACACATACGAATAGATACAAGGCTATGGACAGACAATAAAGCATACAAAGGTACAGCATGCTCAGACTGACTCGAAAGCGAGGGAAAAGAGTCTTGACGGTTATACTAACTTTACAGTCAGAACAACAGCGCTAGCATAAAGTTCTTAAACACATGACTATAGTTTACTGAAAGAAAGAGAAAAGGCATGTATTTGGGGTCCTCAGACTTAGTTTGGCTCAACAAAACGTGCATGCAGTACACACTAAGTACTATGAGGAAAACATCAGCCAATAACATTTCAGGCTGTTTAACTTGAGCATCAACAGTCTAGTCAGAACGCCAGCCAAGCAGTCAGTGTCAGGGATGAGACAAGGCCATAATCCAATTCTGGTTTTCACGGCGTCATGCCTTTACCTTTGACAGCGTGATTGATGGCTGTGTAAATGTGTTTTGAGGAGAGCTGTGAGCAGCTAGTTAAAGCAGACATTTAGGGCTGGCCTGTCAAAGACGAATGAGGGGAAGGAGAGGGAGAAGAAGACGAGGAAGGAGAAGGAATCCAAAATAAAGACAACTATTGATCCATGAATGAAGATGGACACTGGAGGAGCCTTTAGACACAGCGTTATGTACCAGGCAAGCGTCACTCTGAATTCCTAGGGAGGAGGTTTGACAGCTACACAATGGCATACTAGAAGGAGACCATTGGACACACAGCAAGCAGGGAAAGGTTACCGACTTCTCAAGTGCCCTCTCTTTTGTTCTCTCTCATCCCTGGTCCTTCTTTGTCCCTTTACTATTCCTCAGGTCAATAAAGGAAACACTTTGGACAGAGAGGTCGGATGGCAGATTTCTTCTTCCTGCTGCTTTAATCAAATGTATTGTCAACACATTTAGGTTATTTGAAAGCAATAAGATCAATTTGAACCTTGTATTTAAACTTGATATCATTGCTTTAAACCAGTGGTTCTCAAAGTGGGGGGCGCGCCCCCCAGGGGGGCGCAGAGGCATGACAGGGGGGACGCGAGAGACCAGGAGGAAAAATGGTTTATTCCTTTTTTTTTTTTTTAAGATAAAAAAAAAAATCATATTTTGAAAAATTATTGATTCGAAAATAATATGATACAGTACTATTACGTCTGGGTCTCTGTGTTTCATTAAAGCTTGACTCTGTGTGTGTGGAACGAGCCATTTTGTGTGCGTGCACGAGAGAGAGAGAGAGCGCACCGGTACCGGAGATCGTTGTTGTTAGCTTCTGGTGCTAGCGAGCTACGCTAACGGATATAAGGAGTTTTTTCAACAACAAAGTGGAGGAGAGTCCTCTCCTGTCAGACTGAGAGGCTCAGTGAGCTAAAGGACTCTCAGTGTTATCTCAGTGGGTCTCAAACATTTGGTCACCATTAATGTAAACAATTATTTCCGAGGCACACGTTTATATGATCATTATAGTTATACAAAAATAAGAGAATAAATGAAAAACAGGTATGAAATACTATATGACAGTAAAACAAGAATAAAGTTTAAAAGGGTGATTTGTAAAATATCTATAAAGAAATAGTAAATCTGTTTACAGTTCTGTGTTGAGAGATGTATAGATCTCTTCATGTTGCTTTCAAAGTGCACCAGATTGATGCTTTTAACTTCAATATTTAAAAATAAATCGTCCCGGGGGAGCTTGCCCCCGGACCCCCCTAGGTGAGGTCCACACACCACCTATAAAAATAGCACTTGACCCCTGCTTACACCTATATGCCGTGAGCTGATTATTGAGCCTTCATTGTAACAGTCAATGAAGTAGCGGGTACACTGTGTGTATGCGTGGGGAGTGTTGCAGTAGAAAATTCCACTGTAGCGCCCGGTACATTAATGGGAAACCCTAAATGTTTGAGCACCCTCTATGAAACGTCAAGCTACCCCACAGTACCCGCAAAATAAATCTCTGGCGCCGCCACTGAGCCTGACTATTTGTGTTGGGGGGGGCCCGACTTTTTTTTTTCTCCAAAGGGGGGGCCTGACCGAAAAAGTTTGAGAACCACTGCTTTAAACTAACCTAAGGCATTTATGTGAAATGTGTTGATATAATACATTTAATTAAAGTCCACATTTCAGTGTGTTGGTTTCTCGTTCCATGCTTTAACAGGTCTCTGTGAGTCACTGTCATGCGTGCACTAAAGTTTAACAACTTCAGGGGAACAATAGGTGACAGAAACCTCAAATCTATCCGCCAGTTTCCATCGCAACCTGGGAAGGAGGCGGGAAAAGGAGGGAGGAAAGTCTCACTCAGTCATGCACACATTCCCTGCTGTTTGAAGCCATCCGTCACCAAGTCTTTGGATTTAGCATGCAGGCCCTGTTCAACCGGCGCCAGTAATCTGTCTGGACATCGCAGATTTATTATCCTAAGCAGCGCACTCATTCTGCATCCTTCATGGTGGACAATGTGCTCTGGGTTTGCGTTGTCTGATACAAAGTGTGATTCCTACCGCTGCTAACTTCTGAAGCAGAAAGACACTGATTTAATTAGATCGTGTTGGATGGGACTGATTTGATTAGATGAATATGAAACTGGGCCATTACTGCAGCAGGTTGTAGCAGATTGTACGTCGTATAGGATGAATGTACTTAAACTGACAAAGTAATAATATATGGATGAAAAATGAGTGCATGCAGAATACTCTTCACTTGAAGTAATTGATTTGCCTGGGCCTAATGAGCAGTGCTTTAATGGCATCATTGGGATTGGGTGGATTCCCATTCAAATGATTTGCATTTTAGCTTTATTTATTACTTGTAAAGTCTGTATTGGATGAGCTTTAGTTTCTAAGGTATCCTTTCCCATGGCGGCATATTTGCATGTCTGCCTGCACTGACATAACAAGCTGAGTGTATATGTAAGCGCTGCTTACTCATTAAAGTGCACACAGAGGACTTTTCCTTTAGAGAGATGGCTCCTTTCAAACTCTGTCTTCCATAAAATAATTGAAGAGGCAAACTTGAAAAGGGAAGGCACACGTATATGACATATCTCAAAAGTATGAGGCAAACAAATGGGAAATGAAGACATTTTTCTTTGAGACTGCTGTTGATTTTTTTTCTGCCTCGCTATCAATAGGAACTCCTGCATGGAGATGGAGAAATGGATTGATGGGAAACAGAATACTCATTTCCTGCAAAGTGTTTCCACAGCCATCAGATGGCATCAAACAATGAGAAGCCAAAAAATGTAGAAGAAAGGAAGAAGTCGTGAAGGAAAGAGTACCACAAAGACGAGACCCCCCATACCTCCTCCGTGCCCCCTCGTGCCCTATGGACCCTGCACCCTGCACTGATGTGACTCTGATGAAAAGCAGGCTGCAATCCCTTTCAATTTGGCCAGTGTGCCCCAGTCCTGTTAAAGGCAATCGACTGGCTGAACAGAGCCACTATATCACAATATGCAGGTGCAGAGAGACACGGAGCCTTAGGAGAGAAACGGACTCTGGCATCCATCTCTCTCACACTTAGGCTGACGCTCAACCACGGGGAACACACACACACACACACACACACACACACACACACACACACACACACACACACACACACACACACACACACACACACACACACACACACACACACACACACACACACACACACACACACACACACACACACACACACACACACACACACAAGGCAGCAGTGGTAGAGCAAGACAACGAGAGGTGAGAGAGAAAAGAAAAGTGGAGGGAAAATGGGACCCGTCACTTCCTTCATCTTTTTTTTTTTCCCTCACTTCAAGTACAAAAAAGAAAGAAAGTCATAATAACAAAAAAAAGTATTTTGTGCAACTGGGGACAGAAAATAAAACCTGTCTGGAATGAGAGCAAGGTGTTTACGTGTGGTGGGTAAATTACTGCGTGGGCATGGGGCGGCCTGAGGCGCTGTTTGTTATCGGGTGTCTCCAGGCAGCTGGTCCGAGTCAGAGGGCGAGTCAGGGGGAGGATGAAGAGTCAGGACCCTTGGCCACAGATGGGCGAGAGGCCAATGGACTGGAAAGAGTAGCAAAGTGGGCTGGACATAACACTTGAAATATCTCATTTAAACGTCTCCTATCATAATGCGCAACGTTTTGGAAATAAAATATATGGTCTGTGTTTAAAGCAAGCATCGCTAACACGCGAGAGAAAAAGCGTTTGAGCTCCATACTGTTTCAGAAATAATCCGTGATGGTTTGGAACATAATATGGTGTTTAATCACGGCAGCGTCTAGCTGAGGGAATGCATTCACGCTTCACAGCTAAACCGGTGGCTATAGCAGCTATTAGCGCTAAGATGCTAACAGCATTATCAGAGAAACCAAAAGGTGGATGTTATGCTTCGATGACCACACCCTCGGCCCTATCAGAAACGCTGCTATCAGAAACAATGCTCGACGTGTTTTGGAAATAATATGGTCTTTGTTTACATTAGCAAGCATCGCTACCACTCAGAGCTAACCTGTTCTGGAGACAGTACTCCATTTATTGACATTTCCTGACTGGAGTTTAATTAAGCGTCTCGTGCTTAAGTCCTGCAGCCAAGTGATGCGGTGAACATAGATGACATATAAACATCCACTCTTCGAGGAATGGTAGGGGACACCAGTGACTGCTTTACATTGAGATAGAGGACTTCTGATCCACTCTTGGCATGTAAGAGCATAAAGCATTCATACCCTCTCAACATCTCGACGGCGACACTGAGGAAATTGAAGCTGAGAGCTCATGGAGGCTTAGGTCAAGGATTTGATGGCATGTGACGTCTGATCTGCTTCATACAGAATTCCTATCACACGCTATTGTTGAGTGGTAGGATCTATGACTGGAGGCAAGGATAACAAACGCTCCAGCTTATCACTAAACATGTGGCTGGAATGAATCCTCTGTATCTCTTGAAAAGTAATAAATAACCCTGCAGAAAAATACAACATATATACGTTCAACATACAAATAAGCTTGCAGCCAGCTTGCATGCTAAGCTGTGTTGTGTGCTGCTGCGTAAATGCACGACTTCAAGAAGACCATGAGTTGAAATCTATACTCAGTTGAATGGAAATTGTGCTTTGCTTATAATACACCATTTCAAATGTTTAAAGGGGCCCTAATATGTTCAGGTTCATATTTGTGTGCCTCTACTGTGATATGTCTCCATGCTTTAATGTTCAAAAAGCTCTTTATTTTTCTCATACGGCACCTCTTTTCACCCTCTGTCTGAAACCAGAGGTCAGTCCGCTCTGATTGGTCAGTTGGCCGGCCCTGTTGTGATTTTTTACATTTGCACAATGAAAATGTATTGTTTGCGCAGGTCTCACTTTTTATCAGGTAGCATTGCTCAGAAAACTCCCCCTCTCTACCCGTGTCTCTGTGCAGCACATACATACCAAATGTAACAAAAACATCATAAACTTGAAGGGCATTTGGAGATTGCATACCTGCGCCAGGGCCAAATACTCAATTTCACAATATTAACCAAAGTGAAATGCAATATTCTGCAGACAAACACAGAGACTGAAAAGGAAGCATTACCTCCTTGGTGAAGGTAACAACACGGACTAATAAAAACATCTCTGGTGTTTGCTGTAAAATATCTCCGCCAACACTTGAAATGAAAGTTATCACCTCACCTGCTGCTGCTAATTATCAGCTGATAGAGAATTAACGTCATACAGTACCCAGCACTTATTATAGCACTCACACTTAATCTGGTTTCCCCATTACTGCTACTTCAAATAGTGACACACCAACATGGCTATATCTCTTCCTTGCAGTGAACCCCATTTTATTAATGTGGGAAACAACTCGCTTTTTTAGTACTGATAGCTAACTAAAACACTGAAGTGAAACAATATGACATGTGTTATTATTACCTCCCCTTGGGCACTCACTAGACACCTCACCAGTAAGCCACTCGTTCTTCTCACACCAAAGATGTATTAATGCTTGTGTTTTCCCGGTCCCTTCGGAGGATCATAATTATAATGCAGTGGTCTGTTCAATGCAATGCTAATGTAAATCAAACTTGATTGTAAAAACTTGCTTCAAAATGAGCTATTAGTGTTAACTTGACGTAGTTTCACTTATCTCACTTTATCTCATGTCCAGTTCTCAGTTTTGAGTTGGATATAAAACCTGCCAAACAACAAGAAGTTCAGACGATATTACGACATATCATATCATTTGCATTCATTAAAAAATTGCTCTATAAAGGTTGGTAATTTGAGAGTCAGTCATAACATCCACCTTTTGGTTTTTCCTCAGGTTAGCGTTGTGAGCTCACTGATAATGCTGTTAGCACCAATAGCTGCTAGCCACCAGTTCAGCTGTGAAGGGTGAATGCATTCCCTCTGCTCTACATATGAGAACTTTTAAAGGATAAAGACAACCCAAGAACTCCTGAAATACAACGAACGTTAGAAGAACATCTCCACATGTACATATGTGTGCGCTAACACATACAAACAGACGCCCACACCTGAAGCTAGGCCAAACTTGTTTACCTTACGACTAACTTTTGACAAGTTTTCTTCACACATCCTGGAGTTGTATTCCGACGTGCTAGAAGGGAGTGCTGGAGAGCAGTCATGTAGAAAGAGAATGCTGTTACTGGAGTTATTAACAGGCTCCTGTGTTTCCCTCCTCTCAGCTGAGCTATTCAGAGCATAGCGTCCTCATCTGCCACAAACACACGCCGACAGACAGACGCAGCAGACGGACACACCGTGCAGCCTTCTTCGCGTAATATATTTTTTGCCCATTTACAACAAATTAAGTTTCCCTCAAAGTGAATTTCAAGCTTGGGTGCCTTTGGAGGGCGAGCAACTGTCTTTTCATTCATTTGCATTCTTTCCCCCCAAACAAATGATCTAGTGTACAGCCTGCTCCACGTTACACTCCTCTCTCTGTCCTTTTCTCCCTCTTGTTTTTTCTCCCCACTTTGCCTCCCTTTTTCCTGCTTACCGGGCAATGGAAAGCAATTACACTGTCAGAAAGGTGTATTCTGATTTATTAAAAGCATTGAATGCTATCTGTTTTGTTCCCTCTTTGTGTCCCCTTGGGAAAACCAGTCCTGACACCCAAATGAGACGGAGTGAGCACCTCCTGCTCAGCGCTCCATCCTGGGCGTCATAAGCGGGTAGAGTAAATATCCATTGGCAGAGGAAGGGATGATAGACGGCTGTAACGCAGCTGCGAGGATGCGAGTAGATTTGCCTAGTGTCTTTTCACTCCTTCAAAATATATCGCAGAACTTCAATTCTAGGCCCATAGAATCGGCCATTTCATTAGTTTTCTATTCATTAAAATAGATGGGAGAAGGTAAGAAACAGAGAGGAGAGAAAAGAGACATAGGAGGAAGTTCCAATTTCCAAAATAAATATTATCTGTCTGAGGTACGCGGAATCTGTGTGCTTCTGTGCCAACATTTTAATAAGGATCAACAAGGGGTCAGTGCCGAGGGAACATCACACCGTCAAACTCAGAGAGCTTCACCTGCAATTCTTTTAGCGATTTATCTCCATATTTTTGCCGACACACAGTTGACCTGCACTGTGTAAAAAGCGGTACTGTGTATCTCCCATCGTTTCACAGTAAGCTACGCGTTAACAACCATGCCTAATGCACCAGCTCTCCCTCATTACCGCGTTCTTGATCGCCGGAGAGATGGGAGAAATGCAGGGGTGGCGATGCGTAATAAAGTATCTAGTATCCTATGGGAACCATTGGTTGGAGATAAGAGGCCATGCAGCAGTATAAGGACATAGATCATAAACCTGCTTATCTTCCTCTCCCTCTGGGACCGCCTCCTTACTCAACTGTCTGGGGCCAAACGACAGTCAACGTTTTCCCTTCAGATTCCTGCGCTAGACTACAGACACCGCCATGTTTGTATCATAGGAAAAGGGTCACTCGCTAATGAAGGGAAACACAAAGCAGCATGAAATAACAGTTGTTGCCAAGAAACCTGCAATGATGACCTTTTCAGTCTTGGAGTAATTTCCTCAGAGTTCTGACACTGAGGTGCTGTAGGCAGTGATTAACATATTATTAGATGATCAAGATACCTGTTAGCTGCTGCCAAGGACAAATACAAACAACTTCCCGAGGCCGACAGAGAACAATTTATGAGAAATGCAAAAGGGAAACAAAATGGCAAAGAAGTAAGGAGACAAAACACAAAGAGAAACTTCATCAAAAGTTGAGAAAATATAGAGTGAAAATTAAATGTTCCACCCGCTGATATAACCATATTTCTTATGTCGCCTTTATGTCTTTTTTTTTGTTGCATTTCCCTTTTTAAAATAGTTTTTTCCCTCGTTTGATGTGTAGGCCGCAGCTAATGCATTCAGGAACAGTCTGGCACTAAAGGCAAGGGAAGTTTATTTATAAAGCACTTTTCAACACAAGGCAATTCAAAGTGCTTTACAAAAAATGAAAGACATTAAGAAAATGGCATTTAAAATCAGTCATTAAAAAGAAAAGCTAATAAAATAAACATTAAAAGAAAAAATACATGGATAAAAGTTACAGTGCAGTCTAAGATATTCATAGTTCAATTAAAAGCAGCGGCAAAAAACGGTGTTATCTTGAGCTGTTTACCTCTCGCTCGGGGAACAGCAGTTTACTCACTTGAGCGGTGGCAGCTTGCTTCACTGGTGAAGTGCTCGTCTTGAATATATGCTAACAAAGCTATGAATACTATGTGTGTTTGGGGGAATAAATAGCTAACATTTCTAATCATCTTCAGGGCCCATCTGTTTCATATGCTGTGGCGTTGTGAAACATGTTCATACTGAAGAGAATATGTTTTCCTTATAGAGTGGAGCAGCAATGAGTCCTAAAACCGGACAATAAGTTAGCATTTGACCACTTCCTGTTCCCTCTTTTGTGTTTTTTAAATGTTTTTGCGGTAAAAAACCTGAGATAAGGTCAGTGGTTAACACAAGATAAGGAGATTTGATATCCCACTTGAATGTCTGAAGCTTCTACGTGTCACAAAATGGCGATTGCTAACAAGTAACAAAATCGGAGAATTAAAGGTCTCCTATTATACCATTACCCATAATCCCCTCTGTTTCAGCCCTGTTTCCAAAGTGCTGATTCTCTGTCTGTTACTTTAGATGAAAACAAGGAGCCCCTCCCCACGCCCCTCTGAGAGAGATTTGGTTACAAAATACTCAATGGAGCTCTAGAGGAGATTCAGGTGATAAGGGGGGGGGGGGGGGGTTACCTTGGTTGCTGATTGGCTAATGGTTACACAAGACAAAACATCGTTATGACATCATGAAGTGGCCAAAATCTGATCAGCTCATTTTCAGACAGGTTTTTATAGAAATTGATCAAAAAGAGAGAGAATCTTTGTTCCTGAAACTTTCTGAGTCTCTTTCCACAGAGGGGACACATGTTGATGTAGAAGAGACATGAAGAAGAGGGGACACATGTTGATGTAGAAGAGACATGAAGAAGAGGGGACACATGTTGATGTAGAAGAGACATGAAGAAGAGGGGACACATGTTGATGTAGAAGAGACATGAAGAAGAGGGGACACATGTTGATGTAGAAGAGACATGACATGAAGAAGAGGGGGACACATGTTGATGTAGAGAGACATGAAGAAGAGGGGACACATGTTGATGTAGAAGAGACATGAAGAAGAGGGGACACCTGTTGATGTAGAAGAGACATGAAGAAGAGGGGACACATGTTGATGTAGAAGAGACATGAAGAAGAGGGGACACATGTTGATGTAGAAGAGACATGAAGAAGAGGGGACACATGTTTGATGTAGAAGAGACATGAAGAAGAGGGGACACATGTTGATGTAGAAGAGACATGAAGAAGAGGGGGACACATGTTGATGTAGAAGAGACATGAAGAAGAGGGGACACATGTTGATGTAGAAGAGACATGAAGAAGAGGGGACACATGTTGATGTAGAAGAGACATGAAGAAGAGGGGACACATGTTGATGTAGAAGAGACATGAAGAAGAGGGGACACATGTTGATGTAGAAGAGGACATGAAGAAGAGGGGACACATGTTGTGTAGAAGAGACATGAAGAAGAGGGGACACATGTTGATGTAGAAGAGACATGGAAGAAGAGGGGACACATGTTGATGTTAGAAGAGACATGATAGAAGAGGGGACACATGTTGATGTAGATAAGAGACATGAGAGAAGAGGAGACACACTGTTGATTGTAGAAGAGACATTGAAGAAGAGGGGACACATGTTGATGTAGAAGAGACATGGAGAAGAGGGGCAACATGTTGATGTAGAAGAGACATGAAGAAGAGGGGACACATGTTGATGTTAGAGAGACATGAAGAAGAGGGGACACATGTTGATGTAGAGAGACATGGAGAAGAGGGGACACATGTTGATGTAGAAGAGACAAGGAAGAAGAGGGGACACATGTTGATGTAGAAGAGACATGAGAAGAGGGGACAATGTTGATGTAGAGAGACACGGAAGAAGATGGGGACACATGTTGATGTAGAAGAGACATGGAAGAAGAGGGGACACATGTTGATGTAGAGAGACATGAAGAAGAGGGACACATGTTGATGTAGAAGAGACATGAAGAAGAGGGGACACATGTTGATGTAGAAGAGACATGGAGAAGAGGGGACACATGTTGATGTAGAAGAGACATGAAGAAGAGGGGACACATGTTGATGTAGAAGAGACATGAAGAAGAGGATTTTGCATAATAGGTGACCTTTAAATATCAGAACACAAGTCCGCCTTTAGCTTAGCGGTGGTTAAGTTAATTAAATTAAAGCACAACTCTATAAACTGTATGACTGATTCCCATGTCTGGAGTTTCCTTTCAAAATATAAAACAGATGCTAACATCTCTCATTTGGTTTCCCTTTGCAGTAAAACCCCATTCACATGATAAAGTGCTGATTGGCTATTCAGGTGTTGGCCTTTAGAAGAGGCAGTCAGGAGTTGGAGGGCTCTCTTCATTACAAACCAATCACACTGCCATTCACAGAGTAGCTGCAGTGTCAAGAACTCTCAGAGTCCGCTTTCACATAAAGTTGGCATTAATTAGTTACTGTAATTAAAACTGGCACTTGGTCACAATGCATGCTGTTAAATTACTTGATGAGGGTATGTGATGTGAAAAACCCTTGCTAAGAAGATATGAACGGTGTCAATCACTCAGTTACACACAAGTACAACATTCCCTGTGGCAGAAGTGTGTGTTTCTGACACAGTTTAAATCGATTATATATTTATTTTATAGTTAAGTTAGGTTGAAACAAGACTCTAAAGCAGGGGGGTCAAACTCAAATACACAGTGGGCCAAAATACAAAAATGGGTACTAGTCGAGGGCCGGACTGGTTCAATATTTATTGCAGAACTTATTGAAATGAACTTATTGCACATATTAAACCTGGAACTAACAAAGCTTCAATTATTGCCTATAAAAACAACATTAAATAATCAGTTGCATTCATTTCTTATGGCTCTATCTGCAGCTTAGAGTCATTTCTTATGAGTACATTTCTCCACAGGCCAACAACAGCTTCAAGAAAACTATTCCCCTCAAAGAGAAAACCAAACATGCCCTGTTGTCCTGAGAGAGAAAGTGCAGAAGGAAGCATCCATTGAACTCAGTGTGCTGCTCTGTGATGCTAGCTCAGATACTTGGCATCTCATCTTGGGGGCAAGGTCATCAATGTTTGGGCTCAGGCTCTGAGCGGAGGAGACCCTCAGGATGGAGTGAAGGTGTGCGTGCAATATACCGGAGGGCCAGATCTAATAGCAATTAGAAATTATCCTGCGGGCCGAAGTTAAATCCACCAAGGGCCTGATTTGGCCCCCGGGCCTCGAGTTTTACATATGCTCTAAAGGGTTGTGAGGAAAAGTAAAAACTGCTCAAATACAAAATACAGTATGATGATAAAAAGACAATATTTCGACAACACTAATGTTATTTTATTTCTATTTGAGATGTTTACATTATGAATTGGTTATTTCTGACGTCCTTGTTTTTCCACCAAGCCACTATACGCCTTAAACAGACCGTTCTAACTCGTTTCTTTCCTTTAAATCACTCACAGTTTGAAGTGTGGCTTGGCCTCCGATGGTTTAGAAGATGTTGCGATGTGTTTGCTCAAAATAAAATAACAAACCTTTGCACATGCAACAAAGAAAATAGGCCTTTACAATATTCAAAAGAAATAGGCAAAACTCAAATAAAATAACAAACAACTTAGGTATTCTTTCTTTCTTGATAAAGCTTATAACTTCATAACTTAAAGGCTACTTGTACGGTTTGTATGTACGTGTACGGTACGGTTAAAAACTCTTCCTCGACGGCGTCTCAACAGGTTGCCCATCACTGTGGCCTTAGCACAGGCGCCCTGGGAATTGTAGTCCTTAATGTGCGTTGACTACAGACGTCACAATTAGGTGGCCTTTCTTATCAAATCAAAATACTGGCTCTAACACAATGCCTTGTCTTTTTATGCTGCTACAACGCAAACATCGCTCAAATTGGGATCAATAAAGTACTTCTTATCTTATCTTATAAAAAATGCAAAGAGAAAAGACTGTAATCTGGATGTGTTTCTCTCAAAGGACTTGCATCCTTTTACAAATGCTTACCATGAGTAAATTACTCAAATAACCAGCTCCAATTGACCTTTACTTTGTACCTTAAACATGATATTGTAATTTATCTAAAGCCTTTGAAAAGTAGCATTTTAAAGTGTTGCTTGTCCTTCCGAGACAGAAATCATAATAATATATAATTAACGCGGTAGAACAAAAGTTACACGTGGTGTGTTTGCTATGTTTTCTGTGTCTCCTCGAGTGCGGCTGCTGACCTTCTCCTCTCTCCACGGCTGGAGTGGCTATTGATTGGATCTCGGCACACAGTGTACAAACATAGAGATAAGGGGAGAGAGAGAGGCGGCCAGGCAGATATAGCTGCAGTGCCCACTCCACTCCCCTCCTCTAAAAAATAAATAAAAAAAGCCTTTCTTCAAGACTGCACTCCCACTGAGCAGACATGGTACCTGGACACTGATAGCAGACAGGATTATGTCTAAAATTCAATCGCAACAGTCTAAGTAATGTTAAGTCACTGCGGCTGACAGTGACCGCTGCCTCTCTTCCACACAATACAAGTGATCCGTCATACTGAGATTTCAAAAGGAGAAAAACAGACCTGACATCTCTGCGCTGTAATTCTGCGTTTCTTAATGTGTGAACGGCGTCTAATAGCAAGCAAATCATCAGGCTTCTAAAAGGGCCTTATTGTGTTTTGGGGGGTTTTCTCTTCCTATAGTGTGTATTTGTGTAATGTTTCTTTTCCTCCATTTGACTCCTCTATTTACTTCTGTAACATAGTGACATCACTCTGTAACACTTGCCTTTCTATTCTCTAGTGCTTTATCACATTGTACGTGATAGGCTAAGGGGCGGGACTTCTCTAAGCGGTTGACCAATCACAACAGAGCCGGCCAGCTAACCAATCAGAGCAGACTGGGCTCTGGTTTCAGACAGAGGGTGAAAAGAGGTGCTGCAGCAATAAAGAGCTTTTTGAACATTAAATCATGGAGACACTACATACTGATATACACCTGAACATCAGCAGGAGAGGACTCTTTAAAGTAGAGACACTACATACTGAGATACACCTGAACATCAGCAGGAGAGGACTCTTTAAAGTAGAGACACTACATACTGAGATACACCTGAACATCAGCAGGAGAGGACTCTTTAAAGTAGAGACACTACATACTGAGATACACCTGAACATCAGCAGGAGAGGACTCTTTAAAGTAGAGACACTACATACTGAGATACACCTGAACATCAGCAGGAGAGGACTCTTTAAAGTAGAGACACTACATACTGAGATACACCTGAACATCAGCAGGAGAGGACTCTTTAAAGTAGAGACACTACATACTGATATACACCTGAACATCAACAGGAGAGGACTCTTTAAAGTAGAGACACTACATACTGATACACACCTGAACATCAGCAGGAGAGGACTCTTTAAAGTAGAGACACTTGATACTGATATACACCTGAACATCAGCAGGAGAGGACTCTTTAAAGTAGAGACACTACATACTGATATACACCTGAACATCAGCAGGAGAGGACTCTTTAAAGTAGAGACACTACATACTGATATACACCTGAACATCAGCAGGAGAGGACTCTTTAAAGTAGAGACACTACATACTGATATACACCTGAAACATCAGCAGGAAGAGGACTCTTTAAAGTAGAGACACTACATACTGATATACACCTGAACATCAGCAGGAGAGGACTCTTTAAAGTAGAGACACTACATACTGATATACACCTGAACATCAAGCAGGAGAGGACTCTTTAAAGTAGAGACACTACATACTGATACTACACCTGAACATCAGCAGGAGAGGACTCTTTAAAGTAGAGACACTAATACTGATACTACACCTGAACATCAGCAGGAGAGGACTCTTTAAAGTAGAGACACTTGACTACTGATATACACCTGAACCATCAGCAGGAGAGGACTCTTTAAAGTAGAGACACTACATACTGATATACACCTGAACATCAGCAGGAGAGGACTCTTTAAAGTAGAGACACTACATACTGATATACACCTGAACATCAGCAGGAGAGGACTCTTTAAAGTAGAGACACTACATACTGATATACACCTGAACATCAGCAGAAGAGGACTCTTTAAAGTAGAGACACTACATACTGATATACACCTGAACATCAGCAGGAGAGGACTCTTTAAAGTAGAGACACTACATACTGATATACACCTGAACATCAGCAGGAGAGGACCTCCTTAATAAGATATAAATAACTTTTATTAAATCAAATTACTAATTTGTATAAAAAGTGATTCAGAAATAGGCCATAATGCATACTCAGTATTTTCACTTTTGGTACTTTAGGCATATTTGTTTTGCAAATACTTTTGCACTTTTGTTTAAGTAAGATTTTGAATGCTCGACTTTTCCTTGTAACATTATTTGTACAATTTAGTATTGCTTCTTATTACTTTTACTTATTTTACCTCTGCTGTGTTTGATATAAACTCAGATGGATCGCTGGAAATGAGCATATTAGGGCCCCTTTAAGTTGCATGTAGGTAAGGTCTCAGGCAACCTTAAGGCTGCTGTGTGTCCCGTCCACCCTGCCACCCTCAGGTCTCTCATTTACACTTTCTCTCCATCTGCTCTACAGGCAGAGGCTGTGCTGTGTCAGAGGTGACTAATAGTGTCGTACCCTTGCCTTCCCCCAGAGGAAAAGGCAGAAGGAAAACTCAAAATGCTGCCTCCGCAACTCCCGGGCACACACTGCCAACTGGTGAGAGAAAAAGAAAACGCTTTGTCAACAGACAAGGTGGGCAAATAAGGTGCTTTCAATCCTCGATGGCCGGGGGACACTGGAGGACTGTGAAGAAATGAGGAAATAGTTTGAAAGAAGGAATCGAGTAGGCATCCTTTCAAAGAGGCTGTGTTGGTGTTGTAGCAGGTCAAATGCGTGTTGCCTCTTCCTCGGTGTCTTTGTGGACATGGACGCCTCAGGGGGAGAGAGAGGTTTTGCCAGATACTGTCAGGATGGTCTACAAAAGGAAATGTTCAGACAGACAGCGACCAGAAGCACAGACGAAGGCCACGGACCCTGCAGAGCAAAACAGGAAGAATCCAAGCCTCTGGGGAGTACGAGAAAATCTTCTGGTGTTTGTCTTTATGGTGTGTGTGTGTGTGTGCATGCGTGTGTGTGCGTGTTTGTGTGTGTATGTGTCTGTGCGTGTGTGTGCATGTGTGTGTGCACGCGTGTGTTTGTGTGTGTATGTGTGTGTGCATGTGTGTGTATGTGTGTGCATGTTTGTGTATGTGTGTGTGCATGCATGTGTGCGTGTTTGTGTGTGTGCGTGTGTGTGTGTGTGTATGTGTGTGTGTACTGTATGTGTGAGTGTGTGTGTGCGTATGTATGTGGTTGTGCGTGTGTGTATGTGTGTGTATGTGTGTGTGTGTTTGGGGAGAAGTTGGATGGTACAGGCGCCAGACTCTCCCCTCCAGAGCAAAACAGGAAGAATCCAAGCCTCTGGGGAGTACGAGAACATCTTTCGGTGTTTGTCTTTATGGTGTGTGTGTGTGTGTGTGTGTGTGTGTCCTAGCATTACTATACTTGTGGGGACCTACATCTGTTTGGGGTGTGGGGACTCGCATCCCTTATGGGGACATAATGGAGGTCCCCATGAGGGGAATAATTTATTTTAGGGTGAAGACTTGGTTAGGTTTAGGATAAGTCTCCAGGAAATGCATGTAAGTATATGTAATGTCCCCTGAAGTGATTTATACATGGTATGTGTGTGTCTGTGTGTGTGTGTCTGTGTGTGCATGTGTGTGTGTGTGTGTGTGTGTGTGTCTGTGAGTGCCGCTTTGTGTCTATATGAGTTTCAAGAACCATGTTTCAGGCATTGTGGGTAATTATCACCATTAAATCTCTCAAAACTCATCTGTTTTCTTTGTGCTGTTTCTGTTTCTGATTTTGTGTAAAGCATCTTTGAGCACTGGGAAAAGCGCTATAAAAATGTAATGTATTATTATTATTATCTAAAAACCGACATACTTATATGTAGGCTATACACAAATCAATACACACATGACATAAGCCAAATGAAAAACTAATAGAAGGTGTTTTGGTAAAGCTTTTCAAGCAATAATTAATACATACAATTATTCTCTCAATAGTTAGTTTTGAAATTGGTAACACTTTCGCTTTCTTTGTTAAATATACAAGGCTAGCAGCTACTTAGCTTAGCTTAGATTAAACTGGATAAAACTAGCATAGCCCTGTTGTTAAAATCACCAAGTACCAGTGGCGGTTCTAGAACATTTTACATGGGGGGGCAAAGGGGGGGCAAGAGGTCATGCCAGGGTGGCATGGGAGGGCGGACAGTACGTGGTATTTTATACTGTATATAACCTATTTATTGTTAATTCATGCCCTAACACAAGTGTTCTTAATGCACAAGAGAAACAAGGTGTTCAGACAAACAATCGGGTGCCCTTTGAGTCCCCCAAGCTTACCTCAACCATTTTAAATGAAAGGAAACTACAAAATGTATTTTAAAGCAATGAATTAATGGAACAGGTTTTTTTGCATTACAATGTCAAACTAAATATATATTTTGTTTAAAAAAAATTGGTTTTCTTAGTATTAGACAGACATATTTGCATGTCCTCACTAAGCATTATTACATATTAATTGAATATCAAACCAATCAAAATGGCCAATTATCCCAAAATGTTGCTGCTAATATAATCACATGCTTGTCAACTTTAACTGATCAAAAATAAATTCTGAAAAAATACTTGAATTATCTATGAAATTGCAATATTGTCCCTCAGTTTGTTTCAACCCCGTCACGCCATACCATTTACCCTCCTATTAAAATAATGGATCAGTCCATGTGTGATCTGCATTGAGGGAATTACATCACAAAAGTGTCAGTTTCTTCTCTTACCTATATTTCAGTTTTTGTATTTTCAGATTAAGATTGACAAGCTCAACATTTCAATTTATAATTAAGTACACAAATGACATCACCCATCTCTTCAGAGAGCTAAAGGTGACCTGTGCAGCAACACATTTCAATCAATATTTGTCAATACTAAGAGCTGCTAGATTGAGCTGCTGTAATGGAATATGTAAGGAGAATAAGAACATACCATGTGGTCCAGCTGGAGTTTCATCTGCCTCCTGATCCCTGCCTCTGTCCCTCTTTCTGACACTTCATCTTTATTCCTCACATACATTTCTTCGTCTTCACTAATGTCTTCATCTCCTCCTCTTCCTCCTGCTCTGAGCCTCCTGGTCTCTTCATCTCCTCCTCTTCCTCCTGCTCTGACCCTCCTGGTCTCTTCATCTCCTCCTCTTCCTCTTCCTCCTGCTCTGACCCTCCTGGTCTCTTCAGTGAACTCTCTTTTCCTTTTCCTCTTTCTGTTCGTCCTGATCACTTCTCATATGTCTTTTTGTTGTTGTTGAATCACTCCTATACTCTCGCCTGCAAGAGTCTACTTGTGAAAAGCACTGGTACAAATGCTTGCATAACTTTACGCGTTAGGGCCATGTAGCCTAGCTAATATGTAGCATATCATATAACATCAGAAAGTATTGATCAAGCGCACACAGGCAGCTGTGTTTGGATCCAGTTTTTACGGTAAAGGATGTATCCTGGTTTCATTGATCTGGCCTCATGGCTGTGATGTGTAGTTTACGTGGATTTAATAGTAGGCTACCGCGTAGTTTAGCAAAGTGATCGATCTCCCAGCTAAGGCTGTCTGCGTAGTATTTTGTAACGTAACGCCCCAAACAGCGCCCGTCTGTTAAACGCTATCGATTCAAACGGCAGCGTTTTATTAATATTTAGTTTCAAGCTCTCGTCCTTAGTAAAACAAAACTAGTGGAAAGGGAAATGCTCCCAGGGGAAACTGATCCATAGGTGCTGGGACAGCTCGTTCCCTCTCTGCAGCGGTGTGAGCCGCAGTCTGTGTGAACGCCGCTCCGCAGTTTAATGCAGGGCCGTAGCTGCGTTTTTAACGGGCCTAAAATTATATTTAAAATGATTCACTTTTAACTAATGTAATGCTTGTTTTGTTGCTTGAGAAGCTTGTGGAAATAGTGTAGGTTTGTTTTAGTACAGTTTTAGGGAAACAAAAGTTAGGGGGGCAAGGCTCTACAGTGGGGGGGGGGGGGGGGGGCAGCTGCCCCCCTTGCCCCCCCCGTAGATCCGCCCCTGCCAAGTACATCTACCATCATCTCCAAAGCTAAAAAACCATCACAATATATTATTTCTTGTTTGTTTATGTGTTATTCAGATCATAATAATTGAGGGATTTCCTTCACGTAGATATCAACATGGTGATGGCTAAGGCGGCAACTAGCAGCTAACAATGCTAACAAAAGTAACCAATGTATTTTTGCATTGGAGAGCGGCAGCCAACATGAAAAAAGGACTCGCCTGGCATCTTCTGTGAGGAAACAAAAGCGTCTACAATATATTCTGTGTGTCTGAAGCTGAAATGAAGAGAAGTCAGTATTCCTTAGATGAAAAAAAAGTGTAAGGCATCGCTAATGTGTATGTTTTTAAATCAAGCTAGCCACAAAAAACGACTTGCATGCAGTTACATTCATGCGCTGTTGGAGCGGCTAAATACACATATCAGAGAAGCTCTAACAACACACAGAAAGACTTGATTCTCCGCTCAGGTTTGTCCACTCTATCTTTACCTATCAAACATTCTTGCTGCTATATTAATGCTCTGAATATAGAACACTTTTAATCTGTACAAATCCGCTGTTTTAAATGCCATTTAGCGGGATGTTTTTGTTTTCAGACGTTATATCTTTCTGCTGGAGGCAAAACATTCCTTGAGTTTCCACCGGTTGCCTGGAAACTAGCCCAAGAAATTGTCTGGCACATAACCCTTTCTTGAAAAGCACATTGTTGTGTTCACACTTCTAGTGTGCACCGATTAAACAAGACAGATATAATGGGGTAATCAGTAAGCTATAGGTGCTGGTAGGTGGGTTTTATAACCGGTGGACAGAGATATTCTGGCTGCTGGTTTCCTTATGTCTAAAGCTCAGATAGGAGAGTGTTATCTCCTCTAACTCTGCACCAGAAAACACACATTTCCCCCAAATGTATACAGCTAACTATGTGACTTTGTCTTGCAGGAGGACTACAGGCTGTTGAAAAGGGCACAGTAGAAACATCATTGAGCTTATGGTATTTATTTATCTGACATGTATTGTAGAAATGTATCATAAAGTCTAATTTAATTATAATATAGACATCACTGTAACTTCCCTCTCTGGTTTGATTTCCCCACAGTTTGAATTCCCACCTAGCTGCTTAATATTCACTTCCTTAGAACAGACAGAAGGCTGTCTCTTCGACCATTGTTCGGATCAGGGGGTCACAGGTTCAAACCCCACTGCAGTCAGCATGTCGTTGTGTCCCTGAGACACTTCACCCCAAATTGCTCCTGTGGGGATTGTCCACAGTATTGAGTATGTGAGTCGCTTTGGATAAAAGCGTCTGACAAGTGACATGTAAACAGATTTTCTGTCTGTCATTCTGAGTTTCTTGACATTGTTGGATGGTTTATGTTCTGAGCGACGTGTTGTCTTGCCCAGTTTTGACTTTGTTTGCCTGGCCTAGTTCTGGAAATAAAAGATTCCTGCTTTCAACATATCTTATGCATTTGGGTCCTATATATACCTCGCAGTCCAGTCGTGACAATGTTAGGTTTGTAATTACCGTATGCACGTTTCGCCCGTCTGGACAACATTTCAATAGCCTGTAATGTAAATTCCCTTGCTGAGACTTTCCCCTTTCCTTTATTTTTGAGTGTATACAGTGCTTGTATCTTCTCTTGTAATGTCATCAGATCTTGTAATACCTTGCTGGTGAAAGACTCTGTCCTTTCAGCTGAAATAGATTAACTCTGTTAAATGCTTTGACTTCTTTTGACTTTATTAAATAACAACTTTGCTTTAAACGTCTATATTTGTTCATTTCTAACCATAGAGGTTGATTTCGTGTGGAATTTCCTCCATAATTGTATATAGTTGACTTAATCTGGACTACTTTCACACTGGTCTTGCAACATAATCTGCACTATTTTATTCTAATCTATCCTACTATTTCTTGCACTATTTTAATTGTATATTTGTCTTATGTGCTTTATATAATATGTTGCATTGTTGGAGGAGCTTGGAATTGAAGATGGTCATTGCCATAACTATATGTACTGTGCATATGACAATAAAACACTTGAATATGGAATCTAATTTAAGAGATAAAGTGTGGGTGTTGCTACTATAACAACATTAAAAGTGTGGTTATATTTTATGTTTTTGTTCGTATGCTCTCGCTGCTGCATTGTACACAGATTGCAGTCGGTGACTTGTTTTCTGACTCGTGGCAGTTAGGAGCCCAACACCGTTATCTAAATGTGAGGAAATGAAAGTGTGTACGATAGACTGTGGACTGTGGAGCTCAGAAATGAACAGATTGTGTCAGTATTCCTCAGATGACGAAAACAAGATTGGATGACCGATCTAATATGTATTTCAAAATGAAGGATCAAACAAAACAACCACGGTTTCAACAGTAGGTGATATGGTTTTAGGGATTCAATGGGTGAATAGATGTAAGTGTCATTAGAATATTTAATCAAATTTGCAAAAAATTGATCATTTTTATATTCCACTAAACAGTATTTATCTGTACTTTCTGTTCATCTTATTTCATTTTACAAGAACATGGTTAACCTGGTTTTTTTGCATGTCAATGGTCTGCAAAGGCTAAAATCCCTGTGTTCTAAATACTGATATACACCTGAAGATCAGCAGGAGAGGACTCTTTAAAGTAGAGACACTACATACTGATATACACCTGAAGATCAGCAGGAGAGGACTCTTTAAAGTAGAGACACTACATACTGATATACACCTGAAGATCAGCAGGAGAGGACTCTTAAAGTAGAGACACTACATACTGATATACACCTGAAGATCAGCAGGAGAGGACTCTTTAAAGTAGAGACACTACAATACTGATATACACCTGAAGATCAGCAGGAGAGGACTCTTTAAAGTAGAGACACTACATACTGATATACACCTGAACATTAGCAGGAGAGGACTCTTTAAAGTAGAGACACTACATACTGAGATACACCTGAACATCAGCAGGAGAGGACTCTTCAAAGTAGAGACACTACATACTGATATACACCTGAACATCAGCAGGAGAGGACTCTTTAAAGTAGAGACACTACATACTGAGATACAACCTGAACATCAGCAGGAGAGCACTCTTTAAAGTAGAGACACTACATACTGATATACACCTGAACATCAGCAGGAGAGGACTCTTTAAAGTAGAGACACTACATACTGATATACACCTGAACATCAGCAGGAGAGGACTCTTTAAAGTAGAGACACTACATACTGATATACACCTGAACATCAGCAGGAGAGGACTCTTTAAAGTAGAGACACTACATACTGATATACACCTGAACATCAGCAGGAGAGGACTCTTTAAAGTAGAGACACTACATAGTGATACACCTGAACATCAGCAGGAGAGGACTCTTTAAAGTAGAAACACTACATACTGATATACACCTGAACATCAGCAGGAGAGGACTCTTTAAAGTAGAGACACTACATACTGATATACACCTGAACATCAGCAGGAGAGGACTCTTTAAAGTAGAGACACTACAATACTGATATACACCTGAACATCAGCAGGAGAGGACTCTTTAAAATAGAGACACTACATACTGATATACACCTGAACATCAACAGGGAGAGGACTCTTTAAAGTAGAGACACTACATACTGATATACACCTGAACATCAGCAGGAGAGGACTCTTTAAAGTAGAGACACTACATACTGATATACACCTGAACATCAGCAGGAGAGGACTCTTCAAAGTAGAGACACTACATACTGATATACACCTGAACATCAGCAGGAGAGGACTCTTTAAAGTAGAGACACTACATACTGATATACACCTGAACATCAGCAGGAGAGGACTCTTTAAAGTAGAGACACTACATACTGATATACACCTGAACATCAGCAGGAGAGGACTCTTTAAAGTAGAGACACTACATACTGATATACACCTGGAACATCAGCAGGAGAGGACTCTTTAAAGTAGAGACACTACATACTGATATACACCTGAACATCAGCAGGAGAGGACTCTTTAAAGTAGAGACACTACATACTGATATACACCTGAACATCAGCAGGAGAGGACTCTTTAAAGTAGAGACACTACATACTGATATACACCTGAACATCAGCAGGAGAGGACTCTTTAAAGTAGAGACACTACATACTGATATACACCCTGAACATCAGCAGGAGAGGACTCTTTAAAGTAGAGACACTACATACTGATATACACCTGAACATCAGCAGGAGAGGACTCTTTAAAAGTAGAGACACTACATACTGATATTACACCTGAACATCAGCAGGAGAGGACTCTTTAAAGTAGAGGGACACTACATACTGATATACACCTGAACATCAGCAGTAGAGGACTCTTTAAAGTAGAGACACTACATACTGATATACACCCTGAATATCAGCAGGAGAGGACTCTTTAAAGTAGAGACACTACATACTGATATACACCTGAACATCATCAGGAGAGGACTCTTTAAAGTAGAGACACTACATACTGATATACACCTGAACATCATCAGAGGAGGACTCTTTAAAGTAGAGACACTACATACTGATATACACCTGAACATCAGCAGAGGAGGACTCTTTAAAGTAGAGACACACATACTGATATACACCTGAACATCAGCAAGAGGAGGACTCTTTAAAGTAGAGACACTACTACTGATATACACCTGAACATCAGAGAGGACTCTTTAAAGTAGATACACTACATACTGATATACACCTAAAACATCAGCAGGAGAGGACTCTTTAAAGTAGAGACACTACACACTGATATACACCTGAACATCAGCAGGAGAGGACTCTTTAAAGTAGAGACACTACATACTGATATACACCTGAACATCAGCAGGAGAGGACTCTTTAAAGTAGAGACACTACATACTGATATACACCTGAACATCAGCAGGAGAGGACTCTTCAAAGTAGAGACACTACATACTGATATACACCTGAACATCAGCAGGAGAGGACTCTTTAAAGTAGAGACACTACACACTGATATACACCTGAACATCAGCAGGAGGGGACTCTTTAAAGTAGAGACACTACCTACTGATATACACCTGCAAATTAGCACATTAGGGCCCCTTTAAAGTGAGTAATATGATAATTGAGTGGCTGCATGGAAATTGAAAATGACATTCAGATCCACCTGGCTTTGCCCTTTTCATTCATCCCGAATTGTTACATCTCTCTTCCTGTTTCTGTCCCTCTGTCTTTCTCTCTCAATTAAACTGACTTCTCACTTAGCTGGATAAAATTCAACCTGCATCAATATTATTCTCACTCTGTGACCATTGGTTTGAGTTGGATCGTAAATAACACACCTGCTTTATAAATGAGTAATACTTCCTCGTTAATAATGATGAAGAACGCTTTTTTTTGTTTCACAGTATCTCCGTGTGGCAGACAGTTTAGTGATTCTGTACAGAGGAATAAATTACAGAAAACAAATGAGTCAGCAAGATAGAAGAATGCCAGTGCAAATGGCTCTGGCTCTCATTTCCATCCTCATGAGATAACTGCACCCATTAGAAGGTTAAAGCTATTGTGGTGTCACTGCAAAGACATCTTTGAAGTTTCATGTGAGCCAGAAAGCTCTTCTCATTCCTCCTCATCCCCTACCTTCTAACCTGTGTGTGTGTGTGTGTGTGTGTGTGTGTGTGTGTGTGTGTGTGTGTGTGTGTGTGTGTGTGTGTGTGTGTGTGTGTGTGTGTGTGTGTGTGTGTGTGTCCTAGCATTACTATCCTTGTAGGGACCTACATCTGTTTACACAGTCACGTGTGGGGAATGGCGGTCCCCATGAGGGGAATCATTCATTTTAGGGTGAAGACTATGTAAGGGTTAGGGTTAGGCATGTGTTGGTTATGGTTAAGGTTAGGATAAGTCTCCAGGAAATGCATGTAAGTCAATGTAATGTCCCCTGAAGTAAACTTGACCCACTCTACCATGCTGCACTGCGATACATATCAAATGCACCCTATAGGACTCATCATTGCACACTGTATAGCCTAACTGGATGGTCCTCACTTAGTATGCGTAGGATGCAGCATTGGTTGTTATTAATGTATAAAGCCACTTTAGGTAAGCTTCCACTGTACATATGTGCCAGATTTGCTCCAGTTTGTGACTCTTACAGCCTCAGATCCAGAGCCTGGATACAGGTCCAGGTTCCTGCTGTGCGGACTGAGGCTGGGAAAAGGAGTCTTTTTCATTCTGGTCCTTGGTCTTGGAATGACCTTCAATCAAGCCTCAAACTGAGGGCACTTGTCCCTATTGCATGTTTTAAATTGAAGATGTCTGAGGTCCTTACCACCAGCTGCTCTTGCAGTAATAAGTAGTGCACATTTCTTACTGTCCTAATGTGCTCAATGTAGCGACTGCAATGTAGTGCATGTAGTGTCAGCATTGCAAATGAGATTCTATCTCAATGCTTTTATCTGGTTAAATAAAGGTTAAATACATTTAAAATTAAAATGTATACATGGTATGTGTGTGTGTGTGTGTGTGTGTGTGTGTGTGTGTGTGTGTTGTGTGTGTGTGTGTGTGTGTGTGTGTGTGTGTGTGTGTGTGTGTGTGGGAGTTACACATGTGCATGAGATAGAGAAAGGGAGCAGCCAGAGGAAGAGATATGAGAGGGTGGGGCTGAGCTGTCTGCCCAGAGAACATAAAGAGAAAAATACGGCCATAAAACGTCTCTATGACTATGAATACTAATTCTGACTCTGTGAGCCAAAGCAAGCCGGTCTGTCCTCTCTCTGTTCCCTCTGTCTCGAAACCATGTGGCTTCAAAATAAAGCAGAAACAGTGCAGGCAGGATTGTAAAGCTCGTATTTACAATATGATGTTCACACAAACAGTTCAGAACAGAATCTGAATACAGAATTTCCCTTTTATTTCCGTGCTGGTTTTTATTAATTTGGCTGTCGAGTGGCAACAGATTATTGTAGCTGTAATCATTTACAACAGAAGTGGGGGACATATTGTGAGCTTTGGAAGCATGGAGCTGTGGCTCAGTGGGTAGTGTGCTGGACTTGGAATCAGGGGTCACAGGTTCAAACCCCACTGCAGTCAGCATGTCGTTGTGTCCCTGGGCAAGACACCCTGGGATTGCCCACAGTACTGAATGTATGTAAGTCGCTTTGGATAAAAGCGTCTAACTAATGAATGAGTAATGCCAAGACTTAAAATGTGGGGGTCCAAAATATCTTTGGTTCTTACCACACTTTAAGTTATAATCTGAAACATATTAGATACTGTACATGTTGGCATGTATAGGTATTAAAGGGTACTTCACTGTTCAACTCTGCATCTAAAATAAAGGAACGTTCTCGCCCCAAAAAACAGTATTGTAAATTCGGTCTCCTTGATTAGACAAACAAAACTAACTGTGATAATATTGATATGAATAATGATCATTTATGGAACATTATTCACATTAAGACTGAATATTATATCAAAATGATAGTATTTTTGAGGATCTACACTAAACAAGGATTTTGTATTAGGTCTGTAAAACACAATGTTGTAAGTTGGGACTTCTCCACAGCCATGCACTAATAAATGTAGAATGATATCTCGATGTCTTTTGCCTTTACCTTATATTGCAGAGATCAAGGTATTGCACTTGTCCATATTGCACTTCACAGACCATTTCAATTATTGCATAGCCCGATTAGGACGAAATGAAATCAAATGAAACACATAATAATCCCGGACACGATGCATTAATGAACTTTGGGACGATTATTGTGAATGTTATCATTTTGATGAAGACCTCCTTGTTACTACAAATGCATCATTTCGCATTGTTTGTAAGTATTCAATTGGGAATCACTCTTTTATTGAAAGCAGGCAGACAACATGCTACTTATTTCTCACAGATGAAGAGTCAATGTGGAAGCAACTTCAAAACAAGACATATTGACAGTTGGAGTTGTAAGAGGGGGGTAGTGGAACGAGTCGCCACACTGAGCTGCTGAATGAAAAGCCTCAGTCTGTGGTTTATGGGAACCAGCACTCCTCTAACATTCGGAGTAAATGTTTTCACTGTGCCGTGCTGCCCACACTGTGCGTGCATCATGTGATCCCAGCATGACGCAAAAAAGGCCACTTTTTGACATTCGACAACATAAAAACAACATAATGGTCTGCACACAGTTTGGCTTTCTGAGTCTCTGCTCTTGTATTTTTTATTTTCTTTGGTTGTTTTGGAAATGTTTACTTCCAAAATGGTAATGTCATTTCCATCTGAAATGTGGGGGCCTGTACTGTATAAGCTTACTAAGCACAAAGGTGACCAAAATGGAAATCTTAAAGGTCCCATGTCATGCTTTTCCGGTTATCACCCGTCCCCTTGTGTGTTTCTGCATGTGAACGGTCTGCAGAGTCACAAACCCTCAAAGTACACTCTGTAGCGAGTAAAACTCTAACACAGAGAAGACCTGTCTGTGCTGCCCCAGAACGCCTCGTTGGAGATCTCTCTTTTTCCATTTGTTTCTTCCGGGAACCGCATGACGTCATGGACAAATCAAAATGGACCAATCCGCGGAGCTCCTCACACACCAGGACCTTTAGCGTACAGTTTCAACTAACAGGGAGTCCCATTGACTTGCATAGAGCTCCCTGGTTGGTAATAGACGAGTTGGGATGGTGGAGAAACGCTCTCCGCAGACCCATTCTCACAGCGTTAGAAACCTTTTTCTTTCTCAATATCAAGCCACACTTATTGTTTTGACTTCGGCTGTGAGTGTGTGTGTGCTCAGGATGAGTTTCGCGCTGTATCGCCGACCCGGAAACCACACCAGTAAGCCAGCTCAGTGAGCAGCGAACCTCGCAACGTCCCGACCAATCAGAGCACACTGGGCTCACAGGGGGGGGGGGGCAGGAGCTCCAACAAGCCGTGTAGGACAGAGAGTGAATACACAGACTATACAGAGATGCTGTGAGAAACCAATGAGAGTTTGGAACATTGCACAATATACATTTATTCTAGTAGACCTCAACAATGGAATTATGATCAGTAGAGATGGCCATGACATGGGACCTTTAAGTATTATATTTTGAGGGCAAAACAAAAGATAAAAGGTGGTTCTTCTTCTGGAAATGTAACTTAATCTGGTTTTGAAATATGACCAGCCATTAGACTCTGAAACACCTCATCTCCTCGTCTTAGTGTCACTGCAGGTTACCAGATATTTCATTAAAAAAGGTTTTCTCAACTATTTCATGCCATGTTTTTCTAAATTCCTCAGTATATTTACAGTCAGATGCTCCTTAAAAATACCTGTTCTTTCATGGTGCCCCCCCCCCCCCCCGACAGCGAGCTTTTCTCTGACAAATGTTGGAGGACAGAAGAAGAAGTGGTAATCTCTCAAGCATTTCTAATGAGTTTTTCTCCTACAATTATTTGATAAGAACAGACAAGACTGGAGGCAGCGCGTATGATACACCGACTCCTACTGCTGAGGTGAGAGCGCTGCTGATTAACACACACACCCACACACATACACACCCACACACATACACACACACACACACACACACACACACACACGTTTGTGCATTTGAGGGTCCGCCAGATTTAGTGCCGTTCCAAACCAACTATAGTGGGGAGTGGGAGTTATTAAACCCTCCATCAGGGAGTCTGTACACGTCAGGACTTAACCACCTTACCGTGTGCAACACTGTTTGTATAGGTCATGAAACGCTGTGTAGAAACATTTCCGTGGAAACTTTGACTTGAAATTTGTGCAAAATAAGAAAAGAAAATACATTTTATATTGTCATCTTGAATGTCTTGTGTTTTTATTGTTCTTACTTATATACCCCTTTTCATCCTATAAAAAACATGTGTAATTGATTGTAAAGTTTTGAACATGGACTGGTGCAAAAACCGAGCAGCTCGTCATAAACGTCAGATTTATAAACGAAAAGAGGTTTGCAAAAAAAAAAATATATTCTCACTGTTTTCTGTTCTTTTGTCTTTTCTTTCAATTAATGTCATCTCGTTTCACTGATGTCTCAAATTCAGTTTTTTTCCCAGGGCCATATGTGCACTAAACGCTGCTAATATTTAAATTATATAAGCCTTCCGTGCAAAACGAGGGGAATCGTGCAATTTAATTTATTATTTATCTATGTACATATTCCCTATCACGTCTATTTAAGTCCCATTTCTTGTTTTCATAGTGTCTTGTTGTTGCGTGTTGGCACCTTGAGTTCATTGTAATTTCGTTGTACCTGTACAATGACAAATTAAAGATTTATATCTATGTAAGTCTGCAGTAGGTTTGTTGTATGCTTGTAAGGTGTCTTTGAGAATTTAGAAAAGCACAAATATATCAATTAAATGTATAATTATCAAACGCTTTGTTGTGCCAAATGCAGATTGGACAATTGGAGAAATCAGGACTGAGAGAGAAGGGAGTTTGTCCCAAAGCTTGCCGCTGTTTCAAAACCCCTTAAAGTAGGAGCCTTATTCAGCTGGGAGTGTGACCATAGTTCACTCAGCTGGTTGGAAATGATCCAAACTCCCCCCCCCCTCACAGCCCTCCCCCTCCCCACTCACCACGCTGAGGCCCAGCTGCTCCCTCTGCAGGAAGGGCAGGTTCCTGCGCTCCAGGCTGTTCAGGTAGTGCTGCAGTCTGGAGTAGGTGTATGGGTAGCAGTACGCAAACTGGTACACTTCGTCCTCCCGGTCGAAGCAGAAGGCGAAGGACATGACGTAGTTGCGCCGGTGGTCCGGAGAGCGGTAGTAGTACACGTTTTTTGCGGGAAGCCTCTGCCTGCAACAGCAACATATGTAAAACACATTGTAGAAGAATTAGATGGGGGTCTTTTACAGGACACAGCTTTACTTTTCTTAGGTGAACATATGGGGAACAATTAGAGCTCAGCCTTTTGCAAGAGAAGGGAAAGAAATTGAAAAGATAGACAAGGAAAGTGAGTCATGAGTTAAACATAGAGAGGTGAGAAATCTCATCGCAGGAGTTGCATCAACTTGTCAGAAAGTCAACTTCCAGAGAGCCGGAGTGTAAGAGCTGCAGGAAGGGGAATCAGCTGCTACTCAAAACACTCTGACGTTCAGAACTTATAACGGGTTCATATTAAAATAGAAGAAGAAGTAGATGTTTGTGTTTCGCACAACAATTCTCTCATCAATTATTTGAAAACGTCTCGATCAGGGGGGTCAAACTCAAGGCCCGGGGGCCAAATCCGGCCCGTGACTTCATTTCATGCGGCCCCGCAAGACCTTGCAAAGAATATGTTTATTATATGGTTACATGTCGATTTACAGAAGCACGTTGCCCATAAACTACATGTCCCACAATGCATCTCAAATATGCCTTTTTCTCAGAATTTGCCTTTTTAAAAAAAATAATTTTGTGACATTCTCACCGAAGAGACTTGCAATTATTTGCCGTAGACTTCTGCTTTCAGACGTAGTTAATTATGGAGTTATTACCCTATGTGATAATAATCCAATGCAGAGGCAGTAATGTAATAAAATATATTATTTTATATATATTAAATATTTATATATGTATTTTTATATTGTCTTAACCGGCCCTTTGAGTGCAAGCATGATGCTAATGTGGCCCGCGATGAAATTGAGTTTGACCCCCCTGGTCTATATTGAGATTCACTTTATCTATGGTGGTTTAAAACTATCTGATGATTAATCACCTCTTTGTGGTTCATGCGTTCTCATATAAAGACAAATATGTGCCCTTATTATGCAGTGAAAACTGAGTAAGAACAAACATCTAACAGATAGAATATAAATCAAAGTGTAAAAGAAAAGCCAAACAATGCAAATCAATTACAGGAACGGCTAACTATTAATAATGTGTCAGGGTGATGACCAAATGATTAGCATTAGAGTTAAAGTCATACAGAGCGGATCCACAAAAGCATGTGGCAGCAGACCGAGGAAGACTCTCAAGCGCTGTTGAACTGAAACCACATGTTATCCACGTCACCCACAAATGTGCACTGATGGAAAGTAGGACTTGAGTGCAATGGCCGTGACCACCATTTTGACCATGGCCATTGGAATTGCACATATATTTATCTCAAAGAAGATAATGGCCCAAACTCTCTTACAAGCCCAAGCATCAGTTTTTCCCACGCTTACAATTCAATTCAAAAGCTGTATTAGCATGCCCATATTTACATACAGTATTGCCAAAGCTCTGTATAGTTGTAACATCTATACAACAATACATACAAATAAGCAAATGATCAGTTATAAACAATTCCAGTTTTTTGTTGGAATACAGATTAATTTCATAATATATTAATACAAAATAGAATATGCTTACAAATCCTTACCCTGGATACGTTTCGCAAAATATCAGTCTTTAGTTATACTTAAAACTCTATTTCATTGTAGACGAAATGCCACAACCAATAGAAAAAACAGTGCAGGTGAGCTGTTGTTGTGAAAGACGGCAGATAAGATCTCTAAAGCCAAATGAAACAGTTTTCTATCTATTGATCTCCAAAATAAGGCAATCCCGTCTTTTAAAGAGCAACCAGAGAATGTCTGTTCGTGTCTCTGAGCATCAACTGTGTTCAGCAGTTTCAAAAGCAGCACTTTATGACAACAATGCCACTATTGAACTATGCAAAGTGTGTCTTAAGTTGCAGTTTAAGTGTGTGAGCAATTTAGAACAATTATATCGAGTGAGTAATGGATGAGCTCCTAATCTGTGTATCGTTATATGTCAGGATTGTTTGTAAAGTGCTGCCTGTTTAGTGTATCGCTCCTTTCTCTGTGTGGTGTCTGTGGTGTTTGCTGACGTGTGTGTTGCATGTTGCATGCTGGGAGCCGGGTGAAATAAAGCTGACTGATCCAGCACCTCATGGCGATCGATGGGGAGCGGGACAGGACTGCTGCATTCACACAACTTCTCTGCTTACTCGACATGTTTTCTTTTCACACGTCTGCCCTCCTCTCTTCCCTCGTTTATCCCTCACCGCTGACACATGGTCAGAGCGAGGAAGTAGTGGAGTACAAATACTTTGTTACTGCACTTAAGTACTGTACATTGTTCTGGTATCAGTACTTTACTCCACTACTTATTTTTCTGATGACTTTTTATTTCGACTTCTTACATGTTGAACTCAAATACCTGTACTTTCTACTTCTTACATGTTGAACTCAAATACCTGAACTTTCTACTTCTTACATGTTGAACTCAAATACCTGAACTTTCTACTTCTCACATGTTGAACCCAAATACCTGAACTTTCTACTTCTTACATGTTGAACTCAAATACCTGTACTTTCTACTTCTCACATGTTGAACTCAAATACCTGTACTTTCTACTTCTTACATGTTGAACTCAAATACCTGTACTTTCTACTTCTTACATGTTGAACTCAAATACCTGTACTTTCTACTTCTCACATGTTGAACTCAAATACCTGTACTTTCTACTTCTCACATGTTGAACTCAAATACCTGTACTTTCTACTTCTTACATGTTGAACCCAAATACCTGTACTTTCTACTTCTTACATGTTGAACTCAAATACCTGTACTTTCTACTTCTTACATGTTGAACCCAAATACCTGTACTTTCTACTTCTTACATGTTGAACTCAAATACCTGTACTTTCTACTTCTCACATGTTGAACACAAATACCTGTACTTTCTACTTCTTACATGTTGAACTCAAATACCTGTACTTTCTACTTCTTACATGTTGAACTCAAATACCTGTACTTTCTACTTCTTACATGTTGAACTCAAATACCTGAACTTTCTACTTCTCACATGTTGAACACAAATACCTGTACTTTCTACTTCTCACATGTTGAACACAAATACCTGTACTTTCTACTTCTTACATGTTGAACTCAAATACCTGACTTTCTACTTCTCACATGTTGAACCCAATACCTGAACTTTCTACTTCTTACATGTTGAACTCAATACCTGTACTTTCTACTTCTTACATGTTGAACCCAAATACCTGTACTTTCTACTTCTTACATGTTGAACTCAAATACCTGTACTTTCTACTTCTTACATGTTGAAACCCAAATACCTGTACTTCTACTTCTTACATGTTGAACTCAAATACCTGTACTTTCTACTTCTCACATGTTGAACACAAATACCTGTACTTTCTACTTCTTACATGTTGAACTCAAATACCTGTACTTTCTACTTCTTACATGTTGAACTCAAATACCTGTACTTTCTACTTCTTACATGTTGAACACAAATACCTGTACTGCAACTTCTCACATGTTGAACCAAATAACCTGTACTTTCTACTTCTTAACATGTTGAACACAGAATACCTGTACTGTTCGACTTTCTTACATGTTGAACTCAATACCTGTACTTTCTACTTCTTACATTTGAACACAAATACCTGTACTTCTACTCTACATTAACCAATACCTTGTACTTGCTACTTCTTACATGTTGAACCCAAATACCTGTACTTTCTACTTCTTAACATGTTGAAACTCAAATACCTTGTACTTTCTACTTCTTACATGTTGAACTCAAATACCTGTACTTCTACTTCTTACATAGTTGAACACAAATACCTGTACTTTCTACTTCATGACTGTTGAACTCAAATACCTGTACTTTCTACTTCTTACATGTTGAAACACAAATACCTGTACTTTCTACTTCTTACATGTTGAACTCAAATACCTGTACTTTCTACTTCTTACATGTTGAACCCAAATACCTGTACTTTCTACTTCTTACATGTTGAACCCAAATACTGTACTTTCTACTTCTTACATGTTGAACTCAAATACCTGTACTTTCTACTTCTTACATGTTGAACACAAATACCTGTACTTTCTACTTCTTACATGTTGAACACAAATACCTGTACTTTCTACTTCTTACATGTTGAACACAAATACCTGTACTTTCTACTTCTTACATGTTGAACTCAAATACCTGTACTTTCTACTTCTTACATGTTGAACCAAATACCTGTACTTTCTACTTCTTACATGTTGAACTCAAATACCTGTACTTTCTACTTCTTACATGTTGAACTCAAATACCTGTACTTTCTACTTCTTACATGTTGAACACAAATACCTGTACTTTCTACTTCTACATGTTGAACACAAATACCTGTACTTTCTACTTCTTACATGGTGAACCAATACCT